>NC_058105.1:101966969-102270000 GCF_020171115.1 Neogale vison
AGCCCCACCCCACTGCGCCCTGGAAAAGCATTTCCTCTGAAACAAGTCTGCCTGAGAATCAGCTCAGCAGGCCTGTCCTCAAGACCAGGACAAATAACAAGCTTACATCGCATTTATTGATCATGGAGTGTTGCAGAGCTTCAGCTCTAGGGGACATAAGATCATGCTTCCTTTTGACGTATTCTTTATTTTTTAATTTTAATTTTTATCATTTTTTAATTTATCTTCTTATACTTTCCAATTTCTTTTGTTAATTTTTAGGATTATTTTTAAAATTTATATATACATATATATATTTGTTTTTCATATATATTTTTATTTTTGTCTAATGTTATTTTATTTTATTTTTAAATTTTGGGATCTAGATTCTTTTAACAAATGACCAGAACACACTCAAGATCTATTTTTTTGTTCTATTCTGTTTTTGTTTTTCTTGTTTTGTGTTTTTGTTTTTTCCTTTGTTTGCTTGTTGTTTCTTTTCCTTTTTCTTTTCTTTCTTTCTTTTCTTTTCTTTTTTTTTTTTTTTTTACATTTTTTTGGTTGTTGGTTTTTGTTTTTGTTGTTCTTTTTTTACTTTCTTTTATTATTTTCTGGAAAAAATGATGAAATGGTGGAATTCACCCCAAAAGAAAGAACAAGAGGTAGAACTCATGGCCAGAGATGTAATCAATAGACATAAATAAGATGTCTGAACTAGAATTTAAAACAATGAATGTAAGAATACTGGTTGAGCTTGAAAAAAGCATAGGAAACACTAGAGACCCTTATTACAGAGATAAAAGAACTAAAATCTAGTCGGGCTGAAATAAAAAATGCTACAACCAAGATGCAAACATAAATGGAAGCCATAAAAATTAGGATGGATGATGCAGAGGGGCCAATCAGTGATATAGAAGATAAAATTATCGAAAACAATAAAGCTGAAAAGAAGAGGAAAAGAAAGGTAAGGGACCAGGAAGGTAGAATTAGAGAACTCAGCAACTTAGTAAAATGTAATACCATTCATATCAGAGGAGTCCTGGAAGATGAAGACAGACAGAAAGGGGAAGGAGGTTCATTTGAAAAAATTAAAGCTGAAAACATCCCAAATCTGGGGAAGAACACAGACATTAAAATCCAAGAAACACAGAGAACTTCCCTTAAATTCAGAAGAGCTGAACATCGCCAAAGCACATCATAGTCAAATTCACAAAAGACACAGATGAGGAAAGAATCCTGAAAGCAACAGGGGGCAAAAAAGTCCTTATCTTCCAAGAAAAGACAGATCAGGTTTGCAGTGAGCCTGTCCACAGATGTGGCAGGCCAGAAAGGAGTGGAAGGAAATATTCGATGTGCTTAATGGGAAAAATATGCAGTCAGGAATTTCTTATCCAGCAAGGATGTCATTCAGAATAGGAGAGATTAAGAGTTTTCCAGACAAACAAAAGCTAAAGGAGTCTATGACCACTATACCAGCACTGAAAGAAATTAAAAGGGGAAATTTTGAGTGGGAAAAAAAAGACCCAAAATAGCCAGGACTAGAAAGGAACAGAGAATGTTATCAGAAACACCAACTCTACAGGTAACACGATGGCACTAAATTCATTTCCCTCAATAATTGCACTGAATATAAATGGACTAAATGCACCAATCAAAAAAAGTAGAACATCAAATGGAGAGATCAAAAGTAGAGATCAAAAGATCCATGTATATACTACCTACAAGCTCATTTTAGATCTAAAGACACCTACAGATTGAAAGTGAGGGGATGGGGTGCCTGGGTGGCTCAGTGGGTTAAGCTGCTGCCTTCGGCTCAGGTCATGATCTCAGGGTCCTGGGATCGAGTCCCATATCAGGCTCTCTGCTCAGCAGGGAGTCTGCTTCCTCCTCTCTCTCTCTGCCTGCCTCTCTGCCTACTTGTGATCTCTCTCTGTCAAATAAATAAATAAAATCTTTAAAAAAAAAAAAAAGAAAGTGAGGGGATGGAAAACCATCTATTTTACTAATGGACATCAAGAGAAAGCCAGAGTAGCCATAATTAGGCAAGCTAGATTTTAAAATAGAACTCTAACAAAAGATGAAGAAGGGTGTTATATCATAATTAAGGGGTCTATCCATCAAGAAGATCTAATGATTGTAAATATTTAAACCCCTAACATGGGAGCACACACATATAAAAATCAATTAATAACAAACATAAAGAAACTCATTGATGACAATACAATAATAGTAGGGGACTTTAACACCCCACTTACAGCAGTGGACAGGTCATCTAAACATAAAATCAACAAGTATTATGCCTCCATCAGAAAGGATGAATACCCAACTTTTGTAGCAACATGGACAGGACTGGAAGAGATTATGCTGAGTGAAATCAGTCAAGCAGAGAGAGTCAATTTTATCATATGGTTTCACTTATTTGTGGAGCATAACAAATAGCATGGAGGACAAGGGGAGTTAGAGATGAGAAGGGAGATAAGGGAAATTGGAAGGCTAGGTGAACCATGAGAAACTATGGACTCTGAAAAACAATCTGAGGGGTTTGAAGCAGCAGGGGGTGGGAGGTTGGGGGAACCAGGTGGTAGGTATTAGAGAGGGCACAGATTGCATGGAGCACTGGGTGTGGTGCAAAAATAATGAATACTGTTATGCTGAAAATAAATTAAAAAAAAAAGAAGAAAATGGCTTTGAATGACACAATGGACCAGATGGACTTAACAGATAGATTCAGAATGTCTCATCCTAAAACAGCAGAATACACATTTTTTTTCAAGTGCATATGGAACATTCTCCAGACAAGATCACACACTGGGTCATAAATTGGTCCTTAACAAGTGTAAAAATGAAGATGACACCATGCATATTTTCAGACCACAACACTGCAAAACTGGAAGTCAATCACAAGAAAAAATTTGAAAAGATATTAAATATATGGAGGTTAAAGAACATTCTACTAAAGAATAAGTGGGTTAACCAGGAAATTATAGAAGAACTTTAAAAATACATGGAAACAAATGAAAATGAAAGCCAGATAGCCCCAAACTTTTGGGATGCAGCAAAAGCAGACCTAAGAGGGAAATATATTTTGCAGGCTTACCTCAAGAAGCAAGAGAAGTCTCAGATACACAACTTAATCATACACCTAAAGGAGTTAGAAAAGGAACTGCAAATAAAGCCTAAAGCCAGCAGAAGGGAAATAATAAAGATTAGCACAGAAATAAATGATATAGAAACAAACAAAAACCCAGTAGAACAGATCAATGAAACTAAGAACTGGTTCTTTGAAAGAATTAATAAAATTGATAAACTCCTGGCCAGGCTTATTAAAAAGAAAACAGAGGAACCCAAATTAAAACATCACAAATGGTAGAGGAGAATTCACAACAAACACCACAGAAATACAAACAATTATAAGAGAATATTATGAAAAATTGTATGCCAACAAACTGGGCTATCTGGAAGAAATGGACAAATTCCTAGGAACTTCCAAACCACCAAAACTGAAACAGGAAGAAATAGAAGATTTGAATAGACCCTTAACCAGCAAAGAAATGGGATCAGTATTCAAAACTCTCCCAAGAAACAAAAGTCCTGCGCCAGATGGCTTCCCAGGGTAATTCTACCAGACATTTAAAGAAGAGTTAATAACTACTCTTCTTAAACTATTCCAAAAAATAGAAATGGAAATAAAACTTCCAGACTCAATCTGTGAAGCCAGCATTACCTTGATTCCAAAACCAAAGACTCCACTAAAAAGAATTACAAGCCAACATACCTGATGAACATGGTTACAAAAATTCTTAATAGAATATTAGCAAATCGAATTCAACAGTACATTAAAAGAATTGTTCACCACTATCAAGTGGGATTTATTCCTGGCTTCAGGGGTGGTTCAATGTTCACAAATAAGTCAATATCGTAAACCATATTGATAAAATAAAGGTTAAGAACCATATGATCCTCTCAATAAATACACAAAGAGCATTTAACAAAATACAGCATTCTTTCCTGATAAAACCCTCTACAAAATAGAGATAGAGAGAACATACCTCAACATCATAAAGGCCATCTGTAAAAGACCCACAGCTAATATCATCCTCAATGGGGAAAAACTGAGAGCTTTTCCTCTATAGTCAGGAACACGACAGGGAGGTCCACTCAAACCATTGTTATTTAACAGTACTGCAAGTCCTAGCCATAGAAATCAGAGAAAGAAAGAGAGAGAGAGAGAGAGAGAGAAAGAAAGAAATAGAAGTCACTTAAATCAGCAAGGAAGAAGTCAAACTTTAACTATTTGCAGAAGACATGATACTCTATGTTGAAAACCCAAAAGACTCCACCAAAAACTACTAGAACTGATACACAAATTCAGAAAAGTCACAGGATACAAAATTGATGTACAGTAATCTGTTGCATTTCTATACACCACTAGTGAAGCAGCAGAAGGAGAAATCAAGTAATCGATCCCATTTACAACTATGCCCAAAACAGTAAGATACATAGGAATAGACCTAACCAAAGACAAACAATATCTATACTCTGAAAAGTATAGGACACTTATAAAAGAAACTGAAGGGGACACAAAGAAATGGAAAAATATTCCATGCTCATGGATTGGAAGGTCAAACATTGTTACCAAGTCTGTACTACCCAAAGCAGTCTACACATTTAAGGCAACCCCTATCAAAATACCAGCAGCATTTTTCACAGAGCTGGAAAAAACAAATCCTAAAATTTGTATGGAACCTGAAAAGACCCCAAATAGCCAAAGCAATTCTGAAGAAGACAGACAAACCTGCAGGCATTGGAATTCCAGATGTCAAGCTCTGTTACAAAGCTGTTGTCATCAAGACAGTATGGTACTGACACAAAAACAGACACATAGACCAGTGGAACAGAGTAGAGAACCCAGAAATGGACCCACAACTCTATGGTCAACTAATCTTCAACAAAGCAGGAAAGAATATCCAATGGGAAAAAGACCATCTCTTCAACCAGTGGTGTTGGGGAAACTGCACAGCAACATGCAGAAGAATGAAACTGGACCACTTCCTTATGCCATACACAAAAATGAATTCAAAGTGGATGAAAGACCTTAATGTGAGACAAGAATCCATCAAAATCCTAGAGGAGAACACAGGCAACAACCTCTTTGACCTTGGCCCTAGCAACTTCTTACTAGACATGTCTTCAGAGGCACGGGAAATAAAAGCAAAAATGAACTACTGGGACTTCCTCTAGGTAAGAGGTTCTGCACAGCTAAGGAAACAATCAACAAAACTAAAAGACAGCCTATGGAATGGGAGAAGATACTTGCAAATTATATATTTGATAAAGGTTAAGATCCAAAATCCACAAAGAACTTATCAAACTCAACACCCAAATCAAAAAGTTAAAAATAGAACTACCCTATGACCCAGCAATTGTAGTACTATGTATTTACCCAAAGGATACAAAAGTACTGATCTGAAGGGGCACCTGTATCCTGATGTTTATAGCAGCATTATCAACAATAGCCAAATTGTGGTGAGCACCCATATCTCCATCAATGGACAAATGGATAAAGAAGATGTGGTGTATATATACACAATGGTATATTACTCAGCCATCAAAAATGATTTGTAATGACATGGATGGAGCTAGAGTGTATTTTGCTAAGTGAAATAAGTTAGAGAAAGACAAATACCATATGATCTCACTTGTATGTTGAATTTAAGAAAGAAAACAGATGAACATATGGGAAGGGGGGAAAGAATAAAAGGGAGAAGGAAACAAGCCATGAGAGACTCTTAAAGATAGAGAACGATCTGAGAGTTAATGGAGGGTACTGTGGGGTCGGTGGGCTAGATGGGTGATGGGTATTAAGGAGGGCATTTACTGTGATGAGCACTGGGTTTTGTATGTAAGTGATGAATCACTGAATTCTATTCCAGAACCCAATATTGCACTGTATGTTAACTACCTAAAATTTAAATTAAAAAATAATGATATAATAAATTTTATGGGGTAAACAAGGCGGTGCAGGTAAGGATGTTGTAAAATTTTGTCCCGCTTTATCCTCTTTTGGGGGCTCACCATTTCAAGCCAGGATTTTACAAACCTCTAACCTGCAGAGAGTGGTTATGTGCATGAATGAAAAATATGGAAGGGGATGGCTGATGGTTGGGACTTCACAGGCTATCAGGGGAATTTCTATATTTCAATCCGGGAGGATTGCTGCCCTACTATATCCTCTTTTCTACTTTGGGAAGTTAGAAACATTAGCAGGTGTTACTCCAGACAAACAGGTATCCTTGTCTCCTCATTTTCTTTCTTGAGAAAACTGCTTCTGTATAATATGCTCAGCAACTTCTTATCTCTTTACCCTTTATAACAGATCAGAACCTGCTTTGGAAAAGATCTTATAATTTTAGTGAACTTGTGCCTCAAGCTTCATTCTTAATTGTGGAATGAATTATCCTATCAAAGACATTTCAATCTCTACCTAGCAGAAAGGAAAATGTTCTTTAAAAGAAATTCAGAAATCACAGCATGTAGCCACTAGTTCTGGTATTCTGCTCTTGGCCACTTTGCTCTGTAGGGTTTTCTCTATAATTTGTTGAGAAGGCTAAGGGGTGACTACAGCACAAAATTTACATGAGTGTATGGTCTGCATATTATGCTTGACTTAACTATGGTCAAACTAGTTACTTTATACTAATGTTTCCATTGATAATTTTTTAAAAGATTTTTATTTATTTACTTGATAGAGATCACAAGTAGGCAGAGAGACAGGCAGAGAGAGAGGGGGAAGCAGGCTCCCTGCTGAGCAGAGAGCCCGATGTGGGGCTCGATCCCAGGACCCCGAGACCATGACCCGAGCTGAAGGCAGAGGCCTAAACCACTGAGCCACCCAGGCACCCCCATTGATAATTTTTTTAAAATTATCAATTTTAAAATTGATAATTTTAGAGGCTGCAGTTGACTCTAGCATGACTTACATACCATGGTGTAATTTATCACCAATTCTCTGGTGTACCATTCTTAGAGAGTGGGAGTTATAGGAGATTTAGAAGAAATATTAAGACTTAGTGACACAGATCATAGCCACAAAAATTTCTAACATTTGTTGGAAAGATAAAACTAATACACATGAAAACAAGTCCATGAACCATTATATTTTAAAAAAAGATGTTTTAACTCTGTAGAAGGGGAAGTGATTATGGGCTGCCATATGTAGGGAGATATTCAGAATAAGGACTGGTGTTCTATGAAGAGAGCATAAATGGTTGGGGGGATTTAGATTAGAGGGGGTGAGCTTGGGGGTATCCCAGGTAAGGAGAACAAAGGTATCATGGGAAGTCCAGTACAGAAGAAGGAGAGAGATGGAAGACTGCATAGGCAGGAACAGGGCAGATTATGGATATGTTAGAAACACAGGAATTTAGTTATGTTGTGAGAGAACATAGAGAATCTTAGTAAATTTCCTGGTAGAATAAAAAGATAATGAAATAAAATGGCAAAGCCATATCTGTGTTTGAGTTCTTTTTTAAAAAATTATTTTTAGTAACATATATTTTATTTGCCCCAGGGGTATAGGTCTGTGAATCATCATGTGTTTGAGCTCTTATTGTGTGTGTGTCTTTTACCAAGTCACAAAACTATTTTCATCCTCACTTTCCTCAAATACAAATCAGGACATAGGGTTATGTGATTTTAAGAATCAGTAAGAAATATGGGAAATGATAATAACAAGAGCAATAAGATGTCGGTTATTAGTATTTTATGGTTTTGATTTAAGCAAATTGAGATAACCGGTTTCTGTGACCATCCCTTTAAGAGAGGTGGAAATTACTTCCTTTCCTTTTGAATTTGGGCAGGTTCTATGACTACTTTGAGTAGTAGAATATTGCACAAATTATGATATGACAAATTATACACCTAGACCTTATTCCACTCCTTGTCTCTTAGAATGCATGTTCTTATATACTCCTTCTAAGAACCCAGTCACCATGATTTGAAAAGCCTGAGTTATGTGGAGAGGCCACTTGTAGATACTGCAATTTACAGTATCAGCTTTACTCCCAGTTGGCATCTACCAATAACTTGCAGTCAGGTGGAAATAAATAGTCATGTTGGCCATGAAGCCTTCTTTAAGCTTCAGATTATTTCATTCCTAGCCCCTGTCCAGCAAACACATATGTGGTCCCAAGCAAAGGCCACCCAGCTGAGACCAATGAACTCACAGACTCTTGAAGAAAATAATCTGTTTTTTAGATCACTGTTTAAACAAGTTTGGGGGCACATGGTTGGCTCAGTTGGCTAAGAATCCAAGTGTTCATTTCAACTCAGGTCATGATCTCAGGGTCATGAGATCAAGTTCTTCTTCTGGGTCTGCACTCAGCATGGAGTCTGCTTGAGATGCTCTCCCTCTCCATTTGCTCCTCACCCTGAGCTTGCTCTCTCTCTCTCTCTCTCTCTGATGAAAAAAAATGTTTAAACAAATTTTGAGATGACTTGTTACATAGCAATTGATAACTGGAACATTGATTTTCTTTTTTTTAAAATCAGGATAATATTAAAGGGGTGTTTATATTATAGGGTATTTGTTATGAGTGTTACATATGGAGGGCAGAATTCCAGGTATGGAGGAGATGAAGGCCTTTATTAGGGTATCAATGTTGAAAATGAAGAGTATTTCTTTCATTACCCATTCATTCATTTACTCAATAAATATTTATTGAGTAACAGTATTCATTATACCAGTTTGGTGAATATTATTTATTATTAGGCTATTGAATACTCAAAGATGAAAGAATAATATTGTATGGTAAATTTTACTTAAAATATATTTTTAGAGATTTTATTTTTAAGTAATCTCTATACCCAACATGGGGCTTGAAATCACAACCCTGAGATCAAGTCACATGCTCCACCAACTGAGCCACCCAGGTACCCCCTTTTTTTCAGTAAATTTTAAAACTTCATATTTTCCTGCTATGTCAACATCCCTGCAAAGAGGCTGTGAGCACCCCACCTCGACGACGACCATGTGCATCATGTGTATGATAAATCTGGTCCCTGCCACAAGTTCCCCTTCTTGCTATCCCCTGCCTGTGACTGCCAGTGAAAACTCAACAATGAAATCCCTCATGCCTTTTGCCTGTGTACTCCACCCTGATCCTTGTTCACTGGTCCTCACTCTCCTTTGGGTCCCCTGCTTGGTTGAACTTGTTTCCTTGGGGCTTCTCCTATATGGTGACCTATGTGGCGTGCTGTGCTCTTCACTAGGAACTACATGTGAGTGTAATAAATCGTTCAATTTTATATGCCTCTCAAAATGTAATTTCTGTTGACGTGGTGGAGTGATTATTAAAGACCCCACAAGGGATACTTACAGATACCTGTGTTCAAAACATTTAAATATTACAGTATTGGCCAGGAAACTAACTAAAACTGGGTTGCTTATGAGACATATAAGGGATATTGGAAAACTCAGCACCCCTAGCCTTCTACATATGCAAAAGAAAAAGCAAGGAAAATTAAAATATACACAAAGTCACACAGTGGAGTCAGGGACAAGTGACATGATAATTTAAGTTCATTTTTTAATCACAATGTCTAGGTTCAATCCAGATGCCGCCAATAGTCATATGCAATCTCAAGTAAGTCACTCATATAAAATGGAGATGGATAAATTACAACATCTACTGTTAATAAGTATTAATGAAGTAAATCTGTATAAAGAATTGTGTCACCCATCTGTTGCACTGTTTGAGTACTTACCTACTAACTTTAAATGCTATGTTTCAGTTCCCATATTTCCAGGAATGTATCTCCTATATTCAGCATAATGCATTCAGTGACTTTTCTGCTTGGTTATAAGTGTTTCCTTTGTTTTTGTTTCTCATAAAGAATGAAGTCTTCCAGGAAAACATATCTCTATTAGTAGAAATGTTAATGTAAATGCTTTGATTCCTGTTGTATATTTTATTTCTCTTGGCCATTATTCTTTGATGTTTTACAAACTGCTCTGATTATTATCATAGTCTTACCACCTTGTTGTTTCCCTTTTTTGTTTGATCCCATCTCTTGTTTTTATGTTCAGTTTCCCTACGTTTTCCAAAGAGGAAATCCTTGCCTGCAGGTAAGTTCCTCTTCTCACAAACAGCTGATTTGGTTGGGTTAATATTTAATGGTCATACTACATAGGCTTCTAAAAGAGGTAATAATAGGAAGTGTTTACATTGTAAAAATAAAAGCAGATATATGACTTTTTGGAGATTTCATTGATACCTTTGTAAACACTTGAAAATCTAATTGTATTTTGGATGGATAATTTAGAATATGTTCGTTATGTCTTTTGTTCTCCATATCAAATTGCTAAACAGATGATAACTTCTAGTGTCATACCCAGCACATTGTCAAATACTTCTCTCTGAAGTATTAAGCACCCCTAAATTTATATTTACTTTGAGACAATTTCAGAAGCATTCAGGAAAATACAGAATTGTGATAACATGGAGAAAATTATCCAAATGAAAGCAAATGTAGTAATTAGCTTATTTAAAACTCACTATGAGAACACTGCTATTCAGACCTACAACACTAGGTGGCAAGATAAGTACAGATTGATAAAAACACTTGACTAGGAGATTCAAATTGTTTTCTTAATGTTTAGGGAAGGAAGGCATTATTAAAGCAATAGAACACTGCAGTGCTCCACTTTCAGATACCAGTAGTCTGTGGAAGCTTACTTCTTTTTGCCATTATTGGAAAAGAGCATGGGAAGGCAGGGCCTAAAGCGTATACATTTATCTAATAGTCAAAGTTCTGAGATGAGCTTTTTGCTAACAGTCAGACCAGTATCAATTGTAGTAATAAACTTAACATCTAATAGAAACCCACAAAATCTTGTGCTTTGCATTTTTCAAAGATGTTCACATATATTATCTCATAGTCACAAATAATCCATATTATAAAGGAGTGATGTAACATTTAGAGATATTAAGTGATTTGCCCATTATCAGATAGGTGACATAAAAATTAAAAGCAAGGTCTTCTGTCTAATGCTGAACTATCTCACAAAATACAATGTACGATATTGATCATAGAGACACAAATGATGGATCTAGATTTTAACTGAAAAGCATGTAGGTCGGGGCACCTGGTTGGCTCAGTGGGTTAAGCCTCTGCTTTCGGCTCAGGTCATGATCTCAGGGTCCTGGGATTGAGCCCTGCATTGGGGCTCTCTACTCAGCAGGGAGCCTGCTCCCCCCCATCCCCCATCTGCTGCTCTGCCTACTCTCTCTCTGTTAAATAAATAAATAAAATCTTTAAAAAAATGTAGGTTAAAAAAATATGTTAAGTCAAGGCCAATTCTTTGTGGGGGAGAGTAGGTTGAGCACAAAGCTCCAAATAAAGAAGCTATAAAATATAAAGTTCCTTACTGCTTTAGTGTTTTTCCAACCAACTTTTGGGTCTGTCAAGACAAGGTCAAGCATAATAGTAGTGGAAAAATAGATCTGGAAACAGACTAATTTGGAAGCAAAATTTGTAGAACGGAGCAAGTAGGAGAGAGTTGTGAAGCACTAAGGGAGCATTAGTGACAAGTAGTTAGAAATGAGTGTGGCTCATACAATTCTTATCCTTTTTTTTCAACTAATGTGGTATATCATGTTGACTGATTTGCAAATATTGAACCACCTTTGCAGCCCCGGAATAAATCGCACTTGATCATTGTGAATGATTATTTTAAGGTACTGTTGAATTTGATTTGCTAGTATTCTGTGAAGAGCTTATGCATCCATGTTCACCAGGGATGTTGACCTGTAATTCTTTTTAGTGGGGTCTCTGTCTGGTTTTGGGATCAAGGTAATGCTGGCCTCATAGAATGAGTTTAAAAATGTTCTGTCCATTTCCAATTTCTTGGAACAGTTTCAGAAGAATAAGTAATAACTCTTGTTTAAATATGTGGTAGAATTTGCCTTTGAAACCATCTGGCCCTGGACTTTTATTTGTTGGGAGATTTTTTTCTTTATTTATTTTTTATTTATTTTCGGCGTGACAGTATTCATTATTTTTTCACCACACCCAGTGCTCCATGCAATCCGTGCCCTCTATAATACCCACCACCTGGTACCCCAACCTCCCACCCCCCCACCACTTCAAACCCCTCAGATTGTTTTTCAGAGTCCATAATCTCTTATGGTTCACCTCCCCTTCCAACTTCCCCCAACTCCCCTCTCCTCTCTAACTCCCCATGTCCTCCATGCTATTTGTTATGCTCCACAAATAAGTGAATCCATATGATAATTGACTCTCTCTGCTTGACTGATTTCACTCAGCATAATCTCTTCCAGTCCCATACATGTTGCTACAAAAGTTGGGTATTTGTCCTTTCTGATGGAGACATAATACTCCAATAGTGTATATGGACCACATCTTCCTTATCCATTCGTCCGTTGAAGGGCATCTTGGTTCTTTCCATAGTTTGGCGACCGTGGCCATTGCTGCTATAAACATTGGGGTACAGATGACCCTTTTTTTCACTACATCTGTTGGGAGATTTTTGATTGCTGATTCCATTTCTTTGCTGGTTATGTGTCTGTTCAAATTTTCTATTTCTTCTTGTTTTAGTTTTGGTAGGTTATATTTGTAGAAATTTGTCCATTTCTTCCAGATTACCCAGTTGTTGGCATATAATTGTTAATGAGATTCTCTTATAAGTGTTTGTACTTCTGTGGTGTTGGTTGCAATTTCTCCTCTCTCATTTGTGATTTAATTAATTTAATTTAATTTCTCTTTTCTTTTTAAAAAGCCTGGCTGGGGGTTATTAACTTTATTAATTCCTTCAAAGAACCAGCTCTTAGTTTCATTGATCTGTTCTACTGTTTTGTGTTGTTGTTGTTCATTTTGATATCATTTATTTTTGCTCTAATCTTTATTATTTCCCTTCTTCTGCTGGCTTTAGTTTTCATTTGCTTTCCTTTTTCTAACTTCTTTAACTGTCAGATTAGGTTGTGAATTTGAGACTTTTCTTGCTTCTTGAGAGGCATGTAGTGCTATATACTTCTCCCTTAAGACTGTCTTTGATGCGTTTAAAGGTTTTGGGCCATCGTGTTTTCATTTTCATTTGTTTCCATGTCTTTTTTAAAATTTCTTCTCTAATTTCCTGGGTAACCCATGCATTCATTAGTAAGAGGTTCGTTAACCTCCATGTATCTGTGGTCTTACCCAGTTTTTTCTTGTGATTGACTTCTAGTTTCTAGTGCTGTGGTCTGAAAATATGCATGGTGTCATCTTCATTTTTACACTTGTTAAGGACCAATTTGTGACCCAGTGTAGATCTTCTCTGGAGAATGTTCAACATGCACTTGAAAAGAATGTGTATTCTGCTGCTTTAGGATGAGACGTTCTGAATCTATCTGTTAGGTCCATCTGGTCTAGTGTGTCATTCAAAGCCATTTTCTTGTTGATTTTCTATTTAGATGACCTCTCCACTGCTGTAAGTGGGGTATTAAAGTCCCCTACTATTATTGTATTGTCATCAATGAGTTTCTTTATGTTTTTATCGATTTATATATGTGGGTGATCCCATGTTAGGGGTTTAAATATTTACAATCATTAGATCTTCTTGATGGATAGACCCCTTGATTATGATATAACACCCTTCTTCATCTTTTGTTAGAGTTCTATTTTAAAATCTAGCTTGTCTAATTATGGCTACTCTGGCTTTCTCTTGATGTCCATTAGCATAAAAGATGATTCTCCATCCCCTCACCTTCAATTTGCAGGTGTCTTTAGGTCTAAAATAAGTCTTTGTAGGTAGCATATAGATGTGTCTTTTTTTAAAAGATTTTATTTATTTATTTGACAAACAGAGATCACAAGTAGGCAGAGAGGCAAGCAGAGAGAGAGGAAGGGAAGCAGGCTCCCCATTGAGCAGAGAGCCCGATGCGGGGCTGGACCCCAGGATCCTGGGACCACGACCCGAGCTGAAGGCAGAATTTCTAACCCACTGAGCCACCCAAGTGCCCCAAGATATGTCTTTTTAAAAAATCTATTCTGGGGCGCCTGGGTGGCTCAATGGTTTAAGCCTCTGCCTTCAGCTCAGGTCATGATCTCAGGGTCCTGGAATCAAGCCCCGCATCGGGCTCTCTGCTCAGCAGGGAGCCTGCTTCCCCCTCTCTCTCTGCCTACTTGTGATCTCTCTCTGTCTGTCAAATAAATAAATAAATAAATAATCTTTAAAAAAATAAAAAAAAATCTATTCTGATTCCCTGTGTCTTTGGATTGGAGCATTTAGTCTGTTTACATTCAGGATGATTATTGATAGATACAAATTTAGTGCCATTGATTGTTTCTGGAGATTTTCTCTGTTCCTTGCTAGTCTTTATTGCTTTTAGTCTTTCTTTACCACTGAAAGAGTCCCTTTTGATATTTCTTGCAGGGCTGGTTTAGTTGTCACTAACTACTTTCAATAGATATAGAAAAAGCATTTGACAAAATACAGCATTCTTTCCTGATAAAACCCTCTACAAAATAGGGATAGAGAGAACATATCTCAACATCATAAAGGCCATCTGTAAAAGACCCACAGCTAATATCATTCTCAATGGGGAAAAACTGAGAGCTTCTCCTCTACAGTCAGGAACACGACAGGAGGTCCACTCAAACCATTGTTATTTAACATAGTACTGCAAGTCCTAGCCATAGAAATCAGAGAAAGAAAGAGAGAGAGAGAGAGAGAGAGAGAAATAGAAGTCATCTAAATCAGCAAGGAAGAAGTCAAACTTTAACTATTTACAGAAGACATGATACTCTATGTTGAAAACCCAAAAGACTCCACCAAAACTACTAGAACTGATACACAAATTCAGAAAAGTCACAGCATACAAAATTGATGTACAGAAATCTGTTGCATTTCTATACACCACTAGTGAAGCAGCAGAAGGAGAAATCAAGTAATCGATCCCATTTACAACTATGCCCCAAACAGTAAGATACGTAGGAATAGACCTAACCAAAGACAAACAATATCTATACTCTGAAAAGTATAGGACACTTATAAAAGAAACTGAAGGGGACACAAAGAAATGGAAAAAATATTCCATGCTCATGGATTGGAAGGTCAAACATTGTTACCAAGTCTGTACTACCCAAAGCAGTCTACACATTTAAGGCAACCCCTATCAAAATACTAGCAGCATTTTTCACAGAGCTGGAAAAAACAAATCCTAAAATTTGTATGGAACCTGAAAAGACCCCAAATAGCCAAAGCAATTCTGAGGAAGGCAGACAAACCTGGAGGCATTGGAATTCCAGATGTCAAGCTCTGTTACAAAGCTGTTGTCATCAAGACAGTATGGTACTGACATAAAAACAGACACACAGACCAGTGGAACAGAGTAGAGAACCCAGAAATGGACCCACAACTCTATGGTCAACTAATCTTCAACAAAGCAGGAAAGAATATCCAATGGGAAAAAGACCATCTCTTCAACCAGTGGTGTTGGGGAAACTGCACAGCAACATGCAGAAGAATGAAACTGGACCACTTCCTTATGCCATACACAAAAATGAATTCAAAGTGGATGAAAGACCTTAATGTGAGACAAGAATCCATCAAAATCCTAGAGGAGAACACAGGCAACAACCTCTTTGACCTTGGCTCTAGCATCTTCTCACTAGACATGTCTTCAGAGGCAAGGGAAATAAAAGCAAAAATGAACTACTGGGACTTCCTCTAGGTAAGAGGTTCTGCACAGCTCAGGAAACAATCAACAAAACTAAAAGACAGCCTATGGAATGGGAGAAGATATTTGCAAGTGATGTACCTGATAAAGGGTTAGAATCCAAATCTATAAAGAACTTATCAAACTCAACACCCAAAGACAAATAATCCAGTTAAGAAATGGGCAGAATACATGAACACACATTTCTCCAAAGAAAGCTTCCAGATGGCTGACAGACACATGAAAAGATGCTCAACATTACTAATTCTGAGGGTAATGCAAATCAAAATGACAATGAGGTACCACCTCACCCCTATCAGAAAGGCTAAAATGAACAACCCAGGAAACAACAGATGTTGGTGAGGATGCAGGGAAAGGGAACCCTCTTACACTGTTGCTGGGAATGCAACCTGGTACAGTCACTCTGGGAAACAGTATTTTTGAGGTTCCACAAAAAGTTAAAATAGAACTACCCTATGACCCAGCAATTGTACTAGTAGGTATTTACCCAGAAGATACAACAAATACTGATTCAAAAGGACACATGTGTCCTGATACTTACAGCGGTATTATCAACAATAGCCAATAGCCAAATTATGGGAAGAGCCCAAATGTCCATCAACTGATGAATCAATAAAGAAGAAATGGTATATATATATATATATATATATATATATATATATATATATATTTAACTCAGCCATCAAAAAGAATGAAATCTTAAAAAAAAAAAAGAAAGAAATCTTGCCCTTTACAACAATGTGAATGGAGCTAGAGTATATTATGGTAAGTGAGCTAAGTAAGTCAGAGAAAGACAAACGCCATATGATTCCTCTCATTTGTGGAATTTAAGAAACAAAACAGATGAACATAGGGGAAGGAAAAGAAAAAAGAAGGGAGGCAAACCATAAAAGAGACTCTTAACTATACAGAAGAAACTGAGGGTTGCTTGAAGGGAGGTGGGTAGGGGGATGTTCTAAATGGGTGACGGGCATTAAGAAGAGTGCTTATGATGATCACTGAGTGTTATATGTGAATGATGAATCACTAAATTCTACTTCTGATACTAATATTACAGTATATGTTAACTAACCAGAATTTAAATAAAAAGTTGAAATATAAAGAAAATCTTAAGAAATGAGTGTGACACTATCATCAGTGAGGTCAGGCTGCAGTAGCAGAGTTCTGGTAATCAGATAGCAGGCCCTGAGAGACTTTGTCACTTTAAGAGAAGGTGAAGATCCAGGTCTCTGGGGTATTCAGGCAAGGGAACCTGGGCAAATACCTAGAAATAGAGCAATAAAATTTGGCTTACCTGTTGTAATGGAGTTAAAGTAAGGGCTTGCCCACAACAGGCAACCACCCGCCACTGCAACTGGGAATAATACCTTATTTCACTCAGCATAATCTCTTCCAGTCCTGTCCATGTTGCTACAAAAGTTGGGTATTCAACCTTTCTGATGGAGGCAAAATTGAAGAAGACACAAAAAGATGGAAGACCATTCCATGCTTTTGGATCAGAAGAATAAACATTGTTAAAATGTCTATACTGCCTAGAGCAATCTATACTTTTAATGCCATTTCGATCAAAATGCCTGTATTCTTCAAAGAGCTGGAACAAATAATCCTAAAATTTGTATGGAACCAGAAGAGACCCCAAATCGCTAAGGAAATGTTGAAAAACAAAAATAAAACTGGGGGCATCATGCTACTTGATTTCAAGCTTTACTACAAAGCTGTGATCACCAAGACAGCATGGTACTGGCATAAAAACAGACACATAGACCAGTGGAACAGAGTAGAGAGCCCATATATGGACCCTCAACTCTATGGGCAAATAATCTTCGACAAAGCAGGGAAAAATACATAGTGGAAAAAAGACAGTCTCTTCAATAAATGGTGCTGGGAAAACTGGACAGCTATATGTAGAAGAATGAAACTCGACCATTCTCTTACACCATACACAAAGGTAAACTCAAAATGGATAAAAGACCTCAACGTGAGACAGGAATCCATCAGAATCCTAGAGGAGAACATAGGCAGTAATCTCTTCGATATCAGCCACAGCAACTTCTTTCAAGATATGTCTCCAAAGGCAAAGGAAACAAAAGCGAAAATAAACTTTTGGGACTTCATCAAAATCAAAAGCTTCTGCACAGCAAAGGAAACAGTCAAGAAAACAAAGAGGCAACCCACGGAATGGGAGAAGATATTTGCAAATGACAGTAGAGACAAAAGGTTGATATCCAAGATCTATAATGAACTCATACTCAACACACACAAAACAGACAATCATATCAAAAAATGGGCAGAAGATATGAACAGAGACTTCTCTAATGAAGACATACAACTGGCTATCAGACACATGAAAAAATGTTCATCATCACTAGCCATCAGGGAGATTCAAATTAAAACCACATTGAGATATAGCCTTACACCAGTTATAATGGCCAAAATTAATAAGACAGGAAACAACATGTGTTGGAGAGGATGTGGAGAAAGGGGAACCCACTTACACTGTTGGTGGGAATGCAAGTTGGTGCAGCCTCTTTGGAGAACAGTGTGGAGATTCCTCAAGAAATTAAAAATAGGGGCGCCTGGGTGGCTCAGTGGGTTAAGCCGCTGCCTTCGGCTCAGGTCATGATCTCAGGGTCCTGGGATCGAGTCCCGCATCGGGCTCTCTGCTCGGCAGGGGCCTGCTTCCCTTCCCCTCTCTCTGCCTACCTCTCTACCTACTGTGATCTCTCTCTGTCAAATAAATAAATAAAAAATCTTTAAAAAAAAAAAAAAAAGAAATTAAAAATAGAACTTCCCTATGACCCTGCAATTACACTCTCGGGTATTTACCCCAAAGATACAGATGTAGTGAAAAGAAGGGCCATCTGTACCCCAATGTTTATAGCAGCAGTGGCCATGGTCGCCAAACTGTGGAAAGAACCAAGATGCCCTTCAATGGACGAATGGATAAGGAAGATGTAGTCCATATACACTATGGAGTATTATGTCTCCATCAGAAAGGACGAATACCCAACTTTTGTAGCAACATGTATGGGACTGGAAGAGATTATGCTGAGTGAAATCAGTCAAGCAGAGAAAGTCAATTATCATATGGATTCACTTATTTGTGGAGCATAACAAATAGCATGGAGGACATGGGGAGTTAGAGAGAAGGGAGTTGGGGGAAGTTGGAAGGGGAGGTGAACCATAAGAGATTATGGACTCTGAAAAACAATCTGAGGGGTTTGAAGTGGTGGGGGGGTGGGAGGTTGGGGTACCAGGTGGTGGGTATTATAGAGGGCACGGATTGCATGGAGCACTGGGTGTGGTGAAAAAATAAGGAATACTGTTATGCCGAAAATAAATAAAAAATAAATTTTAAAAAAACTTCATTTAGCAAGACTGGCTGGTAGCTGAATCCCTAGAAATAGGCCTCGAATTCTTAATAATGTAATTACATGCCATATGATACCTTCTGATACATGGGATGACAGAGCAAACTCGTCAGATATGTGGTTAATTTATCATCTATATTAGATCCCCTTTGATAGCTAATGAGAAATTGGTTTTATTATATTGATGGACCTACATAGTCATTTTATACACATTGATTTTAAAAGGATAAATTCTAATAAACATTAGATAATCATCTACATTAATTTTATTTTATAATGTTATGAACATTAAAGATAGCATAATAGAAATAATTATTGGTGGTGGTAATATTTACATATGTTATCTCTAGTAATATTTTGTCCCTGATATTTATCTAAAAATATTCTACATAATATGATATTGTTATTTCAAAAATATTCGTAAGTTTTTCAGTCTTCACAGTTGAATATATTATGGTTATAAATTCAAGTTTTTTGACATCTTCGTCGATTCTCCTGTGTTAAACATACTGGTTTGTTTTTGGGAGGTAATGTATCTGGTAAGTTTAGACAGAATTCTTCAGAATGGAAGATAGTTTTATTTTTTCATTAAAATGTATAAACACATCAGCCTAAATATTCTTATTTAGTTATTTATAGAAATAAATTTGCCAGATAATTCCTATCTATTTGTGAATCTTTTGAATGTTTCACCAAGTTTAGATGCTTAAATAGCATGTCTTCTCAATTCCATTTCATTCTATGTAGAATATAATTTTCGCCATTTAAAATAGGCTCTGCATCATAAAATCATTCTAATAAGTCAAGATATTGAAATGTACAATTATAGAATTTTAAAATTAAATCTTTTATACTCTTGAGTTCTCATCATTTAATATTTTTTGATTCTTTGCCTACTTCTCAAGGGACAAGTTTTAATGTGTTTTGGTTTTAAAGTCTCACTTCGTATGATTACTACTCAGTAAAATATTGAAGGGATGATAATTTAGGACACTACTTTTAAAAACCTTTTTTATTAATAATCTCCAGCTAAATATGAACAAAATGAAACTAAAATGTAAGAGGGATTATGTACTTAAAAAGTTGAATGAAATTATAGGACATAGGATAATTTATAAAATAGTACATCAAAATTCACTTGAAGATAGGCAGCAAAGAGAAGATATGCATAACCAAATTGAGAAATTTTTTTGTAATCAACATTAGCTTTATCCCATTTTTTTAGGTTTTTTAGTTACAAATACATGTGAATTTTGACAGCTTTAGGTTTTATTTTGATTAGTTAAATATGAAGTCTGCACCACAAAGAGTTTCAACAATATTATATGCCATAGATTCCTTAATTTAAACCCATCTCTTTTTCTTTTAACCACAACACTGTGCCTCATTAAATTTGTATTTCCCCAAATAATTCTGTCTGCAATATTAAGCATTAAAATTCAATTTGTGGGGTGCATGGGGTCTCAGTTGGTTAAGCGGCTGCTTTCAGCTCAGGTCATGATCTCAGGGTCCCATGATCGAGCCCCACATCAGGGGAGAGCCTGCTTCTCCCTCTCCCTCTGCTCAGCGGAGGGCCTGCTTCTCCCTCTCCCTCTGCCTGCTGCTCTGCTTACTTGTGCTCTCTATCTCTTTTGTCAAATAAATAAAATCTTAAAATTCAATTTATAAGATATTTTGCCTTTGAGAGACTGAACTTCTAAAGGTTTTATTTTGATTTCATAAATTGGATGACAAATTGAGCTGTTATTGACCTTAACTTTATGTGATTTCCTTTTGAAGTATCTGAAGATGTCCATATAAAATTGGCATTCTTTAGCTGTATGTGAATTTTTTTTACTTTTGGAGCCAACACATTAACAGTGATTTTTTTTTATACACACATCAAAATTTAGAATTGAAAATTAATAGAATTAATTTTGATCAGTACTCATTTAATCTAAATAAAAAGTCATTTTTCACAGTATTATTTTATCATACTTTCTGTACCTGAATGTATTAAATCATCATATTTGGGCACTGTATTCCCAAAGTTTTTTCTCACATTTGAAGTAGATGCTAATGCTCTTCAATAGATTTGTGTCTTGTTATTGTCATGCGCTCAGTGATAACATCTTCATGGTTACTGAATATCAAAAACATTTCATGCTACTTAACTATGTAAAAAATCAACTCTCTTATTCATTAAAAATTTT
Organism: Neogale vison; assembly: GCF_020171115.1. NCBI lineage: Eukaryota > Metazoa > Chordata > Mammalia > Carnivora > Mustelidae > Neogale > Neogale vison. The sequence continues at coordinate 101,988,249 of NC_058105.1, forward strand.
CAGTAAAATTTTTTCTTTTTTCCCCTTTCTTTTTAAGCACATTGCTATCTAAAGAGCTTATTGCAAAAAGTAACCCAAAAGATTAAAAAAGCACTGCTAAACAAATGTAAGTGAAAAATTATATATTTATCTCATGCAATAAATGACAAAACCATTATAGAAAAAGCATTTAGAATACTTTTTATATGCTCTCTAGCAATATTACTAAACCTCTGGTTTCTACATATAATTCACATATAATTTTCCAGATTTTTCAATCAGCTATCAAATGGCTTCCTGGAAGTCACACTATAGCATGGACCAAAGAACCCAAATGGCAGGCAGGGAGGCACTGTTAAATAATCCTCCCACCATAATTGTAGTTGGGAAACAGTTACCTGTTACTACTCAGTTTAGTCTGAGTTCCCTTCAAGTTGTCAGGGGAAGCCCTGCATGCTGTCTTTAACAGGGAGGTGTTAATTATACTGAAAATAAAATGAGTCAGGGAAGAGAAATAGGTTCTTGCCAGTCTTTTCTTTTTTCTTTTTTTCCCCATATGGGGTTGTTAGGAACCTTTGAACTGTACATGCGTGTCACATGGTATTAGATGAGACCATGGAAGAAGCTGGAAATATAATGCCAAACACATACTGGGCTATTTCAGCACAACTATTAACAAAAAATGCTTTGTTATGAAATGAAAAAATAGTAAGAAGTACTGAAAAACTTTAGGGACTTTTTTTTTTATAGATTTTATTTACTTATTCATTTGACAGAAAGAGATCACAAGTAGGCAGAGAGGCAGGCAGAGAAAGAGGGAGGAAGTAGGCTCCCTGCTGAGCAGAGAGCACGATGTGGGGCTGGATCCCAGGACCCTGGGATCATGACCTGAGGCGAAGGCAGTGGCTTTAACACGCTAAGCCAACCAGGCACCCCTTTGGGGACTTTTTAAAACAACACAGAAGCCAGCCTGAGGGAATTCATTGTAGGGCAAATCAAGGACAGTTTAAGCGTCAAAACAAATACTAGAGTAATACATTATAAATAGGGTAAATAATAAATTAGAGGGAATTGTACAACAGAACTACACTAGGACCATCCAGGTAAGCTGGGCATAATAATGAGTGATGGGGAAGATAGCACTGGGAAAATTGGAGAGTGCATAGAGGACAGAGCAAGTAGTCCCTTGTACACCATATGGAAAAAACTGAATTGTTTTTTCAAACTGAAATGGAAAGCAACTAAAACATTTTACACAATTTTCTGATTTTTTCCTCCAAGATCACTCCAGTTGCTATGTGATGAGCAGAGTGAAAGGATTTGGTAAGGTGATAGTAGGGACCCCGTGAAAAAATGACAATAGTCAAGGAAGGAAAAGAAAATATTTCTTAAAAAGTTAAAGATGAGGGGAAATATATAGAAATGTCATCCTTCCCATCTTTACCTAAAATCTGTGGGTTCATTGTTCAAGACAATCTTAAACGTGGTTTCTTGCTGTCAAAAGTCTTTAATGGCAGGTTGCCAGTATGTGATACCACCTTAACTCCAGAAAATTAGGGAAGAAATTACAAATATGTAAGGTCTCCAGTCATGCTATTTTGTTGCTGAATTCACTGAATATATATAACAGAAAATGAAATAGTATGCAATACCAGCATTTCTTTTCTTTACTCAAGGAAATATATTAAAAAGTAAGCAGTACCATCTAAATCATTCTGCATAAGTGGAATCATATTTTAGTGGGTTAGATATTTATCCGGCTGCATTTTGTATTTTAACATCAACAGCCATTAACAGAAAAACTGAATGTCTTGTATAGGAGAAGATGCATATCTTCGAAATCACTTTGACTCTCCACTGCAGCCTTCAAAGTTCATATTCATAACAATAGTATAAATGTGAAATAATACAGCTTGGCATAAGGGTAAAAAACTGATTCCCTCAGCTATACTGATGATGAAGCATGTTATCTTTCTTATTTATAGAAAATAATATGAACATGGCATTATGAGTCACCTTCACACTTCTGTGCTATTTTTTCCTCTTCACATCAGCCCACATCAATAAGATATTGCCTGCAAAATAACATGCCAGTATGATTTCCAGTTATTTCAGTATCAAACCTCTCTTATTTATGGAAAGGAAGAGATCAGGTAGAGTGAACATGCATCTACTCAAATGGGGCTGTGTTCCAAGTTTATTTAGTCTTACTAATCCAGTAGTAAATGAAAAATCACTCATTCCTTATGCCCCATTTGAGCTTAACCCGGTGATACGGTACATACTTTTATTGCTATAGAACATTTTTTTCTCAGTTGCCCAAAGGAAGGAAACCTAGAAATTCCAATAAATAGATAACATATGAATTATATATGCCATAATATTTTATATGTTGATCACTATATTCAGTACTTTTAAAGAGTCTGAGAAATACCTGTCTGCTGAGGCTAAGAGGAAGGTCATTCTTTAAAACTATTACTAACTTCACCAGTGTTTTCCAGAGTACCATGCCATTGCTTACTATGCTATGTTATTTTTGCATGATACCAAAAATAGTGGGGTAGGTGTTTTGAGTCACTGGTAAGAAGAGCTCAATCTTTCAACTTAGAGTATCAAAAGTTATTAAGATAGGGGTAACCGGGTGATGGGTATTAAGGAGGACGTGTAATGTGATTAGCACTGGGTGTTATACTTAACTAATGAATAGTTGAACACTACATCAAAAAGTAATGATGTACTTTATGGTGGCTAACTGAACATAATAAAAAAGGTTATTGAGATACTGCAGATTGAAATGAAGGCATGATATTGGTCTTTGGTGACAACAACAGCAAAACCCATTAAATTTTTTAAATTTAATTAATTAATTTTAATTTTTTTATTATGTTCAGTTAGCCACTGTGTAGTACATAATTTGTCCTTGATGCAGTGCTCAGTGATTCATTAGTTAAGTATAACACCCAGTGCTCATCACAGCATGTGCCCTTCTCAATACCTGTCACCCTGTTATCATCGCCCCCCACCTTCCTCCCTTTTGAAACCCCCAAATTTTTTCTCGGCGTCCATAGTCTTTCATGGTTCATCTCCCTCTCTGATTTCTCCCCCTTTCATTTTCCCTCCTTCCCCTATGGTCCTCCATGCTATTGCTTATGTTCAACATATGATTGAAACCATACAATAATTGTCTTTCTCTGACTTACTTCACTTAACATAATCCCCTCCAGTTCCATCCATGTCAATGCAAATGATGGCTAGTCATCATTTCTGATGGCCAAATAATATTCCATTGTGTATATGTACCACATCTTCTTCATTTGTTGAAGGGCATCTCGGCTCCTTTCACAGTTTAGCTTTTGTGGATGTTGCTGCTATGCACATTGGGGCACACATGCCCCATCTTTTCACTACTTCTGTCTTTGGGGTAAATACCTAGGAGCAAAATTACTGGGTGGTAGGTTAGCTCTATTCTTAACATCTTAAGGAGCCTCCATACTGTTTTTCAAGGTGTCTGTACCAACTTGAATTCCCACCAGTAGTTTAAGAGTGTTGCTCTTTCCCACATCCTTGCCAACATTTGTTGTTTCCTGTTTTGTTAATTTTTGCCATTCTGACTGGTGTAATGTGGTATGGTATCTCAGTGTGGTTTCGATTTATATTTCCCTGATGGCTAGTGATGTTGAGCTTTTTTCATGTGTCTGTTAGCCATTTGTATGTCTTTTTTGGAGAAGTGTCTGTTCATGTATTCTGCCCATTATATGACTGGGTTATTAATTTTTTTTTTTTATGTAACAAACATATTTTCTTTTTTTTTTTTAAGATTTTATTCATTTATTTGACAGAGAGAGATTACAAGTAGGCAGAGAGGCAGGCAGAGAGAGAGAGGAGGAAGCAGGCTCCCTGCTGAGCAGAGAGCCCGATGCGGGACTCGATCCCAGGACCCTGAGATCATGACCTGAGCCGAAGGCAGCGGCCCAACCCACTGAGCCACCCAGGCGCCCACAAACATATTTTCTTTAATGGGTCATTAAGTTATACATGTATATCTACATACCTATATAGCTGGTTTTTGAACAATACAGATTTAAATTCCACGAGTTCACCTGTACCTGAATTTTTTCAGTAAGTATATTGAAGAAGTTTTTGAGATTTGTGACAATTTGGAAAAACTGGCAGAAAAACCACAGAGCCTAAAGATACTGAAAAAATAAGAAAAAGTTTTGTATTATTATAATAGTACAGTGTAAAACAAGTTTAACATACATAATCTGTGTTAATGGACTGTTTATATTATCAATAAGGCTTCAGGTCAAGAGTGGGCTCTTAGTAGTTACTTTTTTGGGAGTCAAAAATTATATGAAGATTTTCTTTTTTTTTTTTTTTTCAAATTTACCCAATTTATTTATTTTCAGAAAAACAGTATTCATTATTTTTTCACCACACCCAGTGCTCCATGCAAGCTGTGCCCTCTATAATACCCACCACCTGGTACCCCAACCTCCCACCCCCCCGCCACTTCAAACCCCTCAGATTGTTTTTCAGAGTCCATAGTCTCTCATGGTTCATCTCCCCTTCCAATTTACCCAAAAAGCACATTATTAATTTTTTGAGTGTTGAATTTGAGAAGTTCTTTATAGATCTTGGATATCAGCCCCTTATCTGTAATGTCATTTGCAAATATTTTCTCCCATTCTGTGGGCTGTCTGCTTGTTGTGTTGACTGTTCCCTTTGCTGTGCAGAAACTTTTTATCTTGATGAAATCCCAAAAGTTCATTTTCACTTTTGTTTCCCTTGCCTTTGGAGACGTGTCTTGAAAGAAGTTAATGTGGCCAGTCTTGAAGAGGTAACTGCCTATGTTCTCCTCTAGGATTTTGATGGATTCCTTTCTCACATTGAGATCTTTAATCCATTCTGAGTTTATCTTTGTGTATGGTATAAGGGAATGGTCCAGTTTCATAAAAACCCATCAAATTCTTAATTTGAGCATTTACTTAATTTGAGAATAAACTGTCTTAGATTATTACATGAATAAGAAGTAAACTCACATTACAGATTTTATAGGTACCTGTTTATAAATAACCCACCTGACTAGTATGTTATAGTATCAGGTACAGGAGAAAGCTACTAAAACTTTTGCTATCCAGCTGAGTCCTGGGTGACCAGCTTGAAATTCATTTTCATGGACTAAGTCTCAAAACAGCTAATAGGGATGAATATGTAAGATGTGCCTTTCATGCCTTTAGAATATTCTGGGATCTGAAGAGGTATGCCTGCTTCTTCAGCTAACTATGTGGTAGGTAAAGTTCTATAGGAATCCTAAGCTTTTGCCTTGCCTTTTCTTTACTCCATCCCTAAATCATAGAAGAAATTCCATGATGACTCAGATTTGAAGACATTTTATCTTCTGCTGTTAATGTGTGGTATTTTCCTTTTTCCTGATTTGTTTTTGGTGGGGAGGGAGTTCTTCAAGTTGTGATCCCTTTGGCACACTTTCTTTGCTATACTTTTTGTATTTCCTAGGGTTAGAAATTTCAGAGCATGAGCCATTTTGTGAGCTTATTCCATTATATAATCCCCTTTCAGGGTAAATAAAACAAGGTTAGAGGCATATCCCTACCCAGTTTTCTTTCTATGTGGGCAGTAAAAGAAAAGCTCTCTAAACTTCACAAAGATCACAAAAGGAAAAAAAAAAAAGAACCCAAACTTATTTTCAGTATGTGCGGGGAATCCTTAAGTAAAAACTTGAAAATCAAATGTTACAATAAATTAAAAAATGAAAACATGAACGAAAAAGATTTGTTCAAAAATGCTAGAATGATTTAATGTTCCGTAAGCAATGAACATAATTCATATTAATAGTTCAGTGAAAAATATGTTGTGATGGCTTGTTATTTCCTGAATTTATATGGTAATGGTCATTCTGTAGGGCAATTAGTCACCTAATGGTGAGATAGGACTCTGCTAATCCTGCATAATTTCTCTGTGTTTGAAAAATTTGCTTGTTGTTATTAGTGTACAAAGTAATCTAGAGACATTCAGTGTTTGAGATCAAAGAAAACAACAGGAATAGAGCCAGGAGTGAGGAGAATGATCAAATGGAGGTCATAGGACAAAGCATGAATGTTTGATCAATTGGCATTCAAAAGAGCATAGTCAAAGGCGTGGGACTGGGACTTGGAAATAAATATCTTCTATTTAGAGATACTGAAAAAATTAGCAAAATCCAAGCAAGTATTTAGATAACAAGAATAGTATAAGCCCCCAAATCTAGAAAGGGTGGAAGATAAGACTTTGATTTAAAAATAAAGCAAGAGTTCAAAAAGAGAAGGATATGAGCCATAGAAGATTAAGGTCATGTGTTATCTGATATTGAGCCCTCTAATGACTGACTAGTCTAGGGTTCTTTGAGTCTGATACTACCATAAATAAGAACAGGAAGGAGGATAAGTGGTTCAGCTGCTGAGGTTGGGATACGTAATGTTGCAGATTAAAGAAAGGTGTCAGGAAAAGCAGGCATACAAGGCAGGTGGGTTAAAACAGAATGGGGCTATACCTGTAATACGAGGATAAAAGGGAAGCTTGAAGGCATTAATGCACTAACGTACCTGGGCACAGTTGTCCTGCTTCTATAAAACTGTTTCTGTTCCTGATTCTTGAAATAATTACTTCTAATGAATGATACTAAATTCAGCAAGATCTTATTGGTATAACCAAGCACAAATGATAGCACATGGTATTTATTCACTAAGTATTAATCTTATAGAAATGCAAACTGGTACAGCCACTTTGGAAGACAGTTAGCATTTTCTTACAAAATTAAGCGTATTCTTAATATACAATGCAGCAATTTTACTTCTTGGTATATACCTGAAGGAGTTGAAAACTTACGTCCACACAAAAATGTACACATGGATGTTTATGGCAGCTTTATTCATAATTGCCAAAACATGGAAGCAACCAGGATATCCTTTGGTAGGTGAAAGGATAAATATAGTACATGCAAGCATTGAAATATGATTTAGCACAAAAAAGCTATCATGCCATAAATAGATATAGAAGAAATTTAAATGCATATCAGTAAGTGAAAGAAGTTAATCTGAAAAGACTACATTACTATAATTGATGATTCCAAATATATTACATTCTGGAAAAGATGAAACTGTGGAGTTTGTTAGAAGGGCGCTGATTGCCAGGGGTTGGGTAAAGGAGGCATTAATGGGCAGAACACAGGGTTTTTAGGGCAGTTAAGCTATTCTGTATTATGCTATAATTATGGATACATGTCATTTTATATTTGAATTTATAGAATATACATCACCAAGAGTGAAGCCTAATGTAACCTATAGGCTTTGGATGATAATGCTTTGTCAATATAGGTTCTTTAACTGTAAAAAATGTACCACTCTGGTGGGGAATGTTGATAACTGGAAAGACTATGCTGTGTGAGAGCAAGAAGTTTATGGAAAATCTGTGTACTTTCTTGATATTCCTGTGAGCCTAAGACTGCAGTAAAAATATAAAGTCTTTTAAAAACAAGTATGTTGGGGCACCTTGGTGCCTCAGTGGGTTAAGGTCTCTGCCTTCGGCTCAGGTCATGATCTCAGGGTCCTGGGATTGAGCCCTGCATCGGGCTCTCTGCTCAGCAGAGAGCCTGCTTCCTCCTCTCTCTCTGCCTGCCTCTCTGACTACCTGTGACCTCTCTCTATCTCTCTTTCTGTCAAATAAATAAAAAATATCTTGGAAAAAAAAACAAATATGTTGAGTCAAAAAACAAAACAAAACAAAAATCAACACTGCTTTTCTTATCCGTACTCAATAAAACACTTTAATGAAAATTTAAAGGTAGGCAATTCAGAATTAATGTTTGCCTTTATACATGTTTAGTTCAGTAGTCATAAACTATTTTCCACCGATTTCCTGCTCTCTCCCCTCCCAGAACAAGGTAAGATTTCATAGCCTGGTGCCATTTTGATTAGAGAGCTATGTAACTAATTTTGTCCAGTGACCTGTGAGAGGAAGTAAGGTATGTCACATCCTTATTGACCACATCTGAAAACATGGTTAAACCTTCACCTCAACCTGGTGATTCACAGATCTGTACCCCGGGGATAAAAATATATTATATGTTTATAAAAAATTAAAAATTTTAATAATAAAAAAACCCCTTCACCTCAGGCCATTTAGTGATGAGCCGAGCCATTCTGACGACCCACAGTGGACATGTAGCAGAAGTTGGAAATAAATATTTGCTTTTTCAGCTGAGATTTGAGGGTTTTTGTCTAATGGTAGCTAAAGTTGGCTTAGTGTGACTGACATACATGAGTACATTTTAGTGTAGAGGGGAATAACAAGACCTAGCTCAGTGTAATCCATAGCTCTTTGGGCAAAGAACACAAGATAGAAGTGCTAAAGTAATGAGACTAGACAAAAACATCTCTCCCTCAGCAGTATCATGTAAATGTACAAAAGTGCAGAATACAAAGAGAAGAAAGAATACTGTAGCAGCAGCAAAAGCAGTAGGAGGCTGCTAAGAGGCTAAGAGTTTTGTTCATTGGAAATAGTACTTAGGTAAATGCATAGTTAGAGGATCTGTGACTTGTGATGGGATATGGGGAGTTATGGTTGCAAATGTTTCACCAATCAGAAGCACAGGAACTTAGTGAAAAGCCACTGGTTGCTGCCTGCATGTATCTCTTCTATGAAAATTTGGTATATGGTGCTTATTTATTGAATGTGTTGAGATCATGATAATTCTGCTGACTTCAACAAGGTATGAATTCATCCTTCAACTTATTTTCCTAATGTGTAAGGACATTACTGATATCAGTCATTCAAAAAGGGGTAGGGGTCTCAGATAGAAAAAAGTGATGGAGAAGACACCTCTGCCATTTTGTAAAAGTAGCTTATGACTAAATTATAATTTGCATTAAAATGCTCTGTGCCTTTTCAAGAATACTCACATACAGTTATAGGATGAGGAACAAAAGTTTTTAAAAATAGCTATGAAACTGTGAGCTACTTCTTTCTCCTAACCACATTTCTTCAGCATATCATTTTAGTTGTCCTTATGTCTAATTTAATGAAGCACTACATTTTCTTTTATATTCACATTGTATTAGGAACATTGTATTTAGACTTTAAGGATTAAGATATAATGTTGAAAGTATTAACACTTTGATCACCTTTGGTTTACATTCCACCAACAATCTAAAACAGTGGAGAGGCAGGTCACAAGCCCTCAACTGTGATTAAAACAGGGTACAGTGGCGGGGGGGTGGGAGGTTGGGGTACCAGGTGGTGGGTATTATAGAGGGCACAGCTTGCATGGAGCACTGGGTGTGGTGAAAAAATAATGAATACTGTTTTTCTGAAAATAAATAAATTGGAAAAAAAAACAGGGTACAGTGACAGATACAAAAGCTTCTGAATCTGAAGAGCTTCTTACTAATTCTTACTGTGAAATGGGGCAATGATTCCTACTTTCTCAGATTATTATATGACCTGATTGAGGTGGTGCTTTTATCATGTCTGATACAAAAATGCAAAATGAACATGTTGCTTTTCTACTACAATCCTCCTTTCACTCATGATCCATCTAAATAGTTGCTCTTTCAAAACATCATGGTTGTTGATAAAGTAGAATATTTGTTTGTGTTTGTAACACATGTGATTCAACTGCAGATACTCAAAGTGAAGAAAATGGAAAAAATGTGTCTCGTTATGTCATTTCTCTCCTCTAGTGTCCCAGTCAATACAGTATCTGATCTTAATCTGGTCCTGTAGATATCTGAATAGTTTAAGTTTGGACAGCATAAGTTTGTATTTAAGCATTTTAAGTGGGAAACATATTGTGTTCCCAGCCAGTGCAGACAATTTCTCTAATAATGCAATCTATCAAGGATTTTTTCATAATAGGAATCTCTTATCAAACCTACTATTTAAGTACTTAATGTATTCATTAGTAGACACACTTAGGTATAGTTTGGCTCAAAACTTCACAATAGTGGGTATAAATTATTTTTTTCTTCTATAGTTCAATAAATATCTACAATAAGATAAAGGAACAGTAAAATAACATATAAAAGATATTAACTGACCAAACATCACCTATCATTAGGAACACATCTTCATACAAATAAAGTTAGGTTTATGGTTGCTACAGAAAAGAGGACTGCACCCCAGGAAAAAATATATCATATTATTTTTACATATTTATCTAGGAAAATGGGAAGATTAAATCAGGACTCTAGTTGACATTGGTAAAGAAGAGGTAGTCACTCATGTTCATCAGAAAAGGGAGGTATTTAATTTCTCTTTTCATTCATGTTTGCAGAATGGCCTTGCCTCTATTTTCTTCCAGATATGGCTACTGAGTGGTCTTACTTTAGTACTGTTTTAGGTTCTTTAAGCATTGTATATATTTATTTAGGAACATAATGACCCAAAAATCCATTGGTTTACTTTCTCATTATCTAATTTACACTTGGGTTAGTATTGTACTGAGACTTTTGCTGCAGGTAAATACTGGGACCCCTGAAAAACTAAGTGTATAGGGAAAGGGTGATGAAGATGAAAATGGTAATACCCAGTAAGTCTAAGCAACTTGAATATCAGACTTGAGCATATTAGGAGAGCAGCTGAGATAGCACCAGCACACTTTGTATCTCTTGGATTCCTCACAAAATAAGGATGCACATACTTTAAGATTCAAACACTGAATTCTGGATATTTAAAATTGTATAACTCATTAGGAAGTAAGAGTTGATATAAGGGATACTTGTACTTCTAGCTGTAATAATTGTTCAATGAGGACAGTATTTAATGGGGTAGGGCATTTGACTGCGAATGGCATCAATTCTGAAAGGTAATAATTTCTGTATGAATCGATTTTATTACAAAACAAACAAATAACTTCCATTATCTCATACATGTAATATTTGTTATCTGATCATGGATTTCATTGGTGGCAAATCAAAATAAGTTAAAGCAATTCGTGTCTTATCTAGTTTAGAGAAGAAAATAAAGGCTCTTACTAGGTTTTTGTAAAGGTCTTACTGCTTCAGTTTAAGCTGAAATCATGAGATTTTATCTTCATGTAACATCAAAACTGGAGAGCAATCAGTAACTATTAATGACTATTCAATGATTGTCTGGGAAAGAGCTTAATGGCTTCTTGTTCACTGTCCTGATTTCAGTTAATGTTTCAGGAAGAAAATAGTTTTTGAAAATGCTGGTTGATAATCAAAGTTAAAATTGAAAGATTAATATCTTAAGAAATGACTCTTGGAATCACCTCCCACCCAATAAATTAGCTTAGATATGAGAAGTAGATGCAATAATTCAATTAGCTTAGATATGAGAAGTAGATGCAATAAATGTTAAGGATTCTGAGGTCACTTTCAAGCCTCTTAAAACATCTGAAAGTTTGTATTAAAAGTGAGAAAATTGTTTTCTTCCAAATATTTATTTAATTCTATTAAGGTAATATTTGTTTTAAGAGTAGAATTTAGTGATTCATCACTTACATATAACACCCAGTGCTCTACATGACAAGTGTCCTCTTTAATACCCATCACCCATGTAGTCTATCTCTCCCCCTGTACCTCCCTCCATCAACCCTGTTTGTTCTCTATTATTAAGAGTCCCTTGGGGCACTTGGGTGACTCAGTGGGTTAAGGCCTCTGCCTTCAGCTCTGGTCATGATCCCAGGGTCCTGGGAACGAGTGCCCCCCATCAGGCTCTCTGCTCAGCGGGGAGCCTGCTTCCCCCTCTCTCTCTGCCTGCCTCTATGCCTACTTGTGATCTCTTTCTCTGTCAAATAAATAAATAAATAAAAGAGTCTCTTATGTTTTGCTTCCCTCTCTTTTTTTTCTCCTTCCCATATGTTCATCTGTTTTGTTTCCTAAATTCCACACATGAGTGAAATCATATGGTATTTGTCTTTCTCTGACTTACTTTGCTCAGCCTAATATACCGTAGCTACATAAACCTTGTTGCAAATGGCAAGATTTCACTTTTTTTTTTTTTGATGGCTGAGTAATGCCCCATTATATATCCATTCCATATCCATATGTATCCTTCATCAGTTGATGGGCACAGGCTCTTTCCATAGTTTGGCTATTGTTGATAATGAACATCAGGGTTCATATGCCCCTTCAAATCTGTATTTTTGTATCCCTTGCATAAATACTAGCAGTGCAGTTGCTGGATTGTAGGATAGTTTTAACTTTCTGAGGAAACTATATTAAAAGTGAGAAAATTTATGTTGGCATTTGTTTTTATTAAGTATGCTCATACATATTGACACTTTCTATACTAATAAATAAAAAAAATCTATATTATGCAAAGTAAAAACATAATGAAATGCCCCAAAAATGTAAACAACATGTGAAGGTGATAGTTTAGTCATAGTGTGTCGTAATTAGCAAACAGTAATGCACCAGAAATAGAGATGAGAGGTGTTGTTGCACAAATTCTGTGAAGAAAATCTCTTGGAATAAAGCCACTTTACAGGAAATGGTCAGAGAGAGGAAAAAAGTATGCCTAAGAGGGGAAGGAGGACAATGGGGGGGCAGAAATAAGTTAAGTACTGAGTAGTATTCAAAAGTAAATCTTTTGAGAGAGACAGACTTGGATTTCTCCCACTAGCTCCATCATCTTTGTGAGAAATATCACTTTCATTAAACTCAGATTCCTCAACTGTCATGTGGTAATAATGCTTACATTATAGGAGTTCTGCGCAAATTAACTATGATATATGTAATGCTGTTAGTCTAGTTAGTGACACCATATTTGTGCTCAATAAAGAATAATTATAACATTAATATTTCTTTGTGAATTTTTCACTATGAAGATAGCTATATGATATATATAAATCTTTATATATTGTAAATATAGAAGAAAGCACATACTCTGAAACTTACTACATCAAGAAGGCTTCCATTAAGGCTTTTTTTTTTTTAAATATTTTATTTATTTATTGGTCAGAGAGAGAGGGAGAGAGAGCAAGCACAGGCAGACAGAGAGGCAGGCAGAGGCAGAGGGAGAAGCAGGCTCCCCGCCGAGCAAGGAGCCTGATGTGGGACTCGATCCCAGGACGCTGGGATCATGACCCGAGCCGAAGGCAGCTGCCCAACCAACTGAGCCACCCAGGCGTCCCCATTAAGGTTTTTTTTAAATTAAAGTTTTAATAAGTATCTTTTCATAGCATAGTATCTTTTCTGTGCATAGCATAATATCTCTATATATCCTTTTATAAAAGTGAGGTCCCATTATACATCACTTTTAAAAAATATTTAAAAAATATTTTTTGTGTGTGTTCTTTCTTCCTCTCTAACTCCCTACCCTCCCCGAAGAAAGTAACCAATAGTAACATCCAGGATTTTATCCTTTCACATCCTTCTCAGTGCTCATATAACATATGCATAAGGGCATGTGCATGCGTACACACAACACTCAGACACATCAAGATTAATTCTATATACACAGCTCTGCATTTTTTTAATCGATTTTATTTATTTGACAGAGAGAGATTACAAGTAGGCACAGAGAGAGAGAGAGTAGAGAGAGAGAGAGGAGGAAGCAGGCTCCCTGTCGAGCTGAGCCTGATGCGGAGCTCGATCCCAGAACTCTGAGATCATGACCTGAGCCGAAGGCAGAGGCTTAACCCACTGAGCCACCCAGGCACCCTGCATTTTGTCTTTTAACAAACAAATTCTGGAAATCTATCCAAGACTCATTATTTTTAAAGGCCACATAATGTTCATGGTGTGTTTATAGTATTTATTAAAATACTCATTCTTCAGGCACCTGGGTGGCTCAGTTGTTTATCTTCCTTTGACTCAGGTCATGACCTCAGGGTCCTGGGATCCAGCCCTGTGGAAGACTTCTGCTCAGCAGGAAGTCTTCTCCCTCTTCCTGTCCTGCTCCTGCTCTCTCTCTTTCTCACTCTCTCTCTCTCTCAAATAAATAAATGAAATCCTAAAAAAAATTCACTCTTTCTATCTTCTTGAATTTATAAATGTGCTGAAATAAACATCTTTGTACCAAATGCCCCTTAAAAGTTTCCACCTTTATTACCTTCCCCTTCAACTCCTAGGTTTTCATTAATTGATTAAACATTTTATGTTCTAACTATATTTATCTTTTTAATAGTATGACTATTTGACTTAAATATTACATATTTTCATTTATATTGCAACCACTGTATTATTATGCATTATTTATGTGTACATATAATATATGGGTGTATATATACATATATGTATAGACTGTAAATGGATGAAATGTTTTCTCTCATCCATTATTTCCTTTTCTATTCATCTTTCCCATCTTAAATTCTGTTTTGATTCAGTAATTGTTTGGTTAGCAAAGCATTTTCCTTATATAGAGTGTTTGTGGATAATACATGGAATTAAAAAAAATATTTTGACAGATGAGCCAAATATTTAGGTATAACATTTGGGAATTGTTACCTTTTCTCTCTGTAGCTTGTAGATGGCTTTTCCAGTTTCAAGTATCAAATGCCTGTCTCATACTTTTCTTTTGTAAATACTTTTAATTTCTTACTTTCTGCCAGATTTTGTAAGGTACTTCTCTTTATTCTTCAGGTTCAGGAAATTTACCAGTCTATGCTTAAGTGAACATCTTCTCTCATTAGACCTAACTGGAAATCAGTTGAGTCTGTTAATAATCAGATCCAAGTCTTCCTTTCCCTAAGGAAAATATTTTGCTATTATTTAATCATCCCCTCTTTTCCAACATTTCTGTCTTTTCATTCTGGTACACTTTGTATTCATTTCTTGGGTTTCCAAATCTTGTCTCTGCTGCTCTTATTATTCTTTCTTCTGGAATTATCATCTGTTTTTTTATACCTGTAATTTGAAGCATGTTTTCTCTTGACTTTTGAAAGCATTAATTCAGGTACAAATAATGAAGATTTTCTTGGTCAAAAATTCTTTGCTGTGACTATTTGTGGGTCTCTACTGGTTCCATACAAATTTTAGGATTGTACTAGTTCTGTGAAAAATGTTGTTTATATATATTTTTATTTTTATTTAAATTCTAGTTACTTAATATACAGTACAATATTGGTTTCAAAAGTGGACCCCATTGATTCATCTCTTACATACAACAACCAGTGATCTATATAATGAGTACCCTTCGTAATACCACTACCCATGTAAACCATCCCCAGGCCACCACACTCCATCAACCCTCAGTTTATTCTTTCATTAAGAGTCTATTATGGTTCGTTGCCCCTTCTTTCTCCATCTCCCCATATGTTCACCTGTTTAGTTTCTTCAATTCTACAAGTAAGTGGAATCATATGGCATTTGTCTTTCTCTGACTTACTTAGCTCACTTACCATAATATACTCTAGCTCCATTCACATTGTTGTAAAGGGCAAGATTTCTTTCTTTTTTTTTTTTTTAAGATTTCATTCTTTTTGATGGCTGAGTTAAATATATATATATATATATATATATATATATATATACCATTTCTTCTTTATTGATTCATCAGTTGATGGACATTTGGGCTCTTCCCATAATTTGGCTATTGGCTATTGTTGATAATACCGCTGTAAGTATCAGGACACATGTGTCCTTTTGAATCAGTATTTGTTGTATCTTCTGGGTAAATACCTACTAGTACAATTGCTGGGTCATAGGGTAGTTCTATTTTAACTTTTTGTGGAACCTCAAAAATACTGTTTCCCAGAGTGACTGTACCAGGTTGCATTCCCAGCAACAGTGTAAGAGGGTTCCCTTTCCCTGCATCCTCACCAACATCTGTTGTTTCCTGGGTTGTTCATTTTAGCCTTTCTGATAGGGGTGAGGTGGTACCTCATTGTCATTTTGATTTGCATTACCCTCAGAATTAGTAATGTTGAGCATCTTTTCATGTGTCAGCCATCTGGAAGCTTTCTTTGGAGAAATGTGTGTTCATGTATTCTGCCCATTTCTTAACTGGATTATTTGTCTTTGGGTGTTGAGTTTGATAAGTTCTTTATAGATTTGGATTCTAACCCTTTATCAGGTACATCACTTGCAAATATCTTCTCCCATTCCATAGGCTGTCTTTTAGTTTTGTTGATTGTTTCCTGAGCTGTGCAGAACCTCTTACCTAGAGGAAGTCCCAGTAGTTCATTTTTGCTTTTATTTCCCTTGCCTCTGAAGACATGTCTAGTGAGAAGATGCTAGAGCCAAGGTCAAAGAGGTTGTTGCCTGTGTTCTCCTCTAGGATTTTGATGGATTCTTGTCTCACATTAAGGTCTTTCATCCACTTTGAATTCATTTTTGTGTATGGCATAAGGAAGTGGTCCAGTTTCATTCTTCTGCATGTTGCTGTGCAGTTTCCCCAACACCACTGGTTGAAGAGATGGTCTTTTTCCCATTGGATATTCTTTCCTGCTTTGTTGAAGATTAGTTGACCATAGAGTTGTGGGTCCATTTCTGGGTTCTCTACTCTGTTCCACTGGTCTGTGTGTCTGTTTTTGTGTCAGTACCATACTGTCTTGATGACAACAGCTTTGTAACAGAGCTTGACATCTGGAATTCCAATGCCTCCAGGTTTGTCTGCCTTCCTCAGAATTGCTTTGGCTATTTGGGGCCTTTTGAGGTTCCATATAAATTTTAGGATTTGTTTTTTCCAGCTCTGTGAAAAATGCTGCTAGTATTTTGATAGGGGTTGCCTTAAATGTGTAGACTGCTTTGGGTAGTACAGACTTGGTAACAATGTTTGACCTTCCAATCCATGAGCATGGAATATTTTTCATTTCTTTGTGTCCCCTTCAGTTTCTTTTATAAGTGCCCTATACTTTTTAGAGTATAGATATTGTTTGTCTTTGGTTAGGTCTATTCCTACGTATCTTACTGTTTTGGGCATAGTTGTAAATGGGATCGATTACTTGATTTCTCCTTCTGCTGCTTCATTAGTGGTGTATGGAAATGCAACAGATTTCTGTACATCAATTTTGTATCCTGTGACTTTTCTGAATTTGTGTATCAGTTCTAGTAGTTTTTGGTGGATTTTGGGTTTTCAACATAGAGTATCATGTCTTCTGTAAATAGTTAAAGTTTGACTTCTTCCTTGCTGATTTAGATGACTTCTATTTCTTTCTTTCTCTATCTCTCTCTTTTTTTTCTTTCTCTGATTCCTATGGCAAGGACTTGCAGTATTATGTTAAATAGCAATGGTTTGAGTGGACCTCCCTGTTGTGTTCCTGACTGTAGAGGAAAAGCTCTCAGTTTTTCCCCATTGAGGATGATAATTAGCTGTGGATCTTTCACAGATGGCCTTGATGTTGAGATATGTTCTCTCTATCCCTACTTTGTTGAGGGTTTTTATCAGGAATGGATGCTGTATTTTTTCAAATGCTTTTTCTGCATCTATTTAGAGAATGATATGGTCCTTATTCTTTCTTTCATTAATGTTCTATATCATGTTGATTTACTTTTGATTATTGAACCACCCCTGAAGCCAGGAATAAATCCCACTTGATTGTAGTGAATACTTTTTTTAATGTACAGTTGGATTTGATTTACTAGTATCTTGTTGAAATTTTCTGCATACATGTTCAATGGAAATATTGGCCTGTAATTCTCCTTTTTAGTGAGGTCTTTGGTTTTGCAATCAAGGGAATGCTGGCCTTGTAGAATGAGTTTAGAAGTTTTCCCTCTTTTTCAGTTTTTTGAAATAATTTGAGAAGAGTATGTATTAACTCTTCTTGAAATATTGGGTAAAAAAGCCATCAGACCCTGGACTTTTGTTTTTGGGAGATTTTTAAATTACTGTCAAATTCTTTGCTGGTTATGGGTCTGTTCATATTTTTTTTCTTCCTTTTTCAATTTTGGTAGTTTGCATCTTTCTAGATACAATGGATACAAATCTAAATACATGTTTCTCAAAATTTGTCCGTTTCTTCCAGATTGCCCAGTTGGCATATAATTTTTCATAATAGTGTCTTATGATTATTTGCATTTCTCTGGTGTTGGTTTTGATCCATCCTCTTTCACTTGTAATTTTGTTTTTCTTTGGGTCCATTTTCTTTTCCTTTTGATAAGTCTGACTAGGGGTTTATCAATTTTATTAATTCTTTCAAAGAACCAGCTTTTAGTTACATCGACCTTTTCTACTGTTTTTTTTTTGTTTGTTTGTTTCTATAGCATTTATTTCTGCTCTAATCTTCATTAGTTACCTTCTTCTGTTGGCCATAGGGTTTATTTGCTGTTCCTTTTCTAATTCCTTTAGGTAGAAGGATATGTTGTATATTTGAGCCTTTTCTTGCTTATTGAGGTATGTCTGTATTGCTATATACTTAACTCTCGTATTGCCTTTGTTGTATCCCAAAGGTTTGGACTGTCATGTTTTCTTTTTCATTTGTTTCCATGTACTCTCTAATTTCCTGGTTAACACATTCATTCTTAGAGCGGGTGTTCTTTACACTCCATCTGTTTGTGGTCTTTCCAATTTTTTTTTTTCTTGTAGTTGACTTCTAGTTTCATAGTGTTGTGGTCTGAAAACATGCATCATATGTAGTCTTTTTGTATTTGTTGAGAGCTGATTTGCGACCCAGTATGTGATCTATTGTGGAGAATGTTCATACACACTCAAAAAGAATGTGTATTCTACTCTTTAAGGATGAAAAGTTCTGAATATATCTGTTAAGTCCATCTGGTCCATTGTGTCATTCAAAGCCATTGTTTTCTGTTGACTTTCGCTTAGATGATCTCTCCATTGTTGTAAGTGGGGTGTTAAATTTCCCTACTTTTATTGTATTGTTATCAATGAATTTCTTTATGTTTATTATTTTTTGATTTCAATATTTGGATGCTCCCAAGTTGGGGGCATAAATATTTATAAACATTAGATTTTCTTGTTGTATAGACCCATTAGTTATGACATAATGCCCTTCATCATCTCTTGTTACAGTCTTTGGTTTATAGTCTACTTCATCTGATATAACAATGGCTATTCTGGCTTTCTTTTGACATCCATTAGCATGATATATGGTTCTCCATCTCCTCACTTTCAATCTACAGGGTTTTTAGGTCTAAAATGAGTGTCATATAGGCAGCATATAGATGATCTTTTTTAAAATCCATTCTAATACCCTGTGTCTTTTGATTGGAGCATGTAGTCCGTTTATATTCAGAGTGATTATTGAAAGACATGAATTTAGTGCCATTGTGTTACTTGTAGAGTTGGTATTTCCATTGATGTTTTCTGTCCCTTTTTAGTCTGTTGCTTTTAGTCTTTTTCTCCCCACTCAAAGAGGACTTTTAATATTTCTTGCAGGGCTTGTTTAGCGGTCATGAACTCCTTTAGTTTTTGTTTGTCTGGTAAACTCTTTATCTCTTCTTTTATTCTGAATGACAACCTTGCTGGATAAAGGATTCTTGGCTGTGTGTTTTTCCCATTTAACACGTTGACTATTTCCTTCCAGTAACTTCTGGCTTGCCAAGTCTCTGTGAACAGATCTGCTGAGCACTTGATCTGTCTTTCCTTATAGATTGGGAACTATTTTTTTCCCCTTGCTGATTTCAGGATTCTTTCCTTGTCTTTGTATTTGCGAATTTGTCTATAATATACCTTGGCAATGGTCAGCTTTTCTTGAATTTAATGGGAGTTCTCTGTGTTTCTTGGATTTTTGTTGTCTTTGTCCTTTGCCAGATTAGGAAAGCTTTCAGCTGGAATTTGCTCAAGTAAAACTTCTGCCCCTTTATCTCTCACTTCATCTTCTGGGACTCCTATAATATGAATGTTATTACATTTTAATAAATTGCTAAGTTCTCTAAGTCTACCTTTGTGATCCATTAACTTTCTTTTCCTCTTCTTTTCAGCTTCATTATTTTGCATAGTTTTATCTTCTGTAACAGTGATTATTTCTGTTGCTTCATCCATACTCATTGTTATGGCATTCATTTAGGTCACATCTCAGTTACAGCATTTTTAATTTCAGCCTGACTAGATTTTAGTTAAGTTTTTTTTTTTAATCTTTGTAGTAAGAGATTCTCTGGTTTCTTCTATGCTTTTTTCAAGCCCAAGCCTTATAATTGTTTCAAAGTCTATTTCAAACATCTTACTTATGTCTGTATTGATTAAATCCCTGGTCTTTAGCCTACTTCTTGTTTTTTGGTTTTTTTTTTTTTTTTTTAGGGTGAACTCCTCCAACATGTCATTTTTCCGAAAAAAAAAAAAAAAAAAAAGAAAAGAAAAGTAGATCCTGAGTGTATTTTGACCTGCTCATTAAAAGAAACTAGATCCAAATACAAAATAAATGAAAAATACAAAGATAAAGATTTAAAATTATAAATAATTTTAAAAGGACTTAAAAACATTAAATAAAAATAAAAAAAAGGGAGCTAGATCCTGTTTCCTCTACACCTGAAGCTTTGCAACATTTGGTGATCAATAGACCTGGAGCATATGAGGGATTTGTGCTGGTCTTCCGGGGAGGGGCCTGATGCACTGATTCTCTGGTGGACTTGCCCTAGTTGAGATGTGCTTACAGGGTACAGGGAGTCGAGGCTTGGTGTAAGCAGTTCTAGCCTCCACTAGGTTGTGCTATTTTGCTCCCTGAAGACTTTCAACACTGGGGGGTAGGGTGAATATGTTGGTACCCCATTCTCTAATCCTGGACCTAGGACTTCACACCCACCATGCTTTAAGAAGAGTAAACAATCACCCTTTTGTGTTCCTGGCTTTCATCTGCCTTCACTCTGCCTGTTTCCAGGCTTTTTTATCTCAAGCTCCCCACTGGGTTTCAAAACACTCTATTTCAGAGGCTCCAGTGGCCAGACCCATGCTGATCCTCTGTGGGAGGGTCCTGCCACACTTCTGCTATTTGCCAGCGCATGCTAGGAAAGCAGCCACACGATTGCAGTGTTTCAGAGTTTATATCAAGGTGGAGCAGAGAGCTGGTATCCAGGCTAGTTGCCCTCAATAGGAGCCCCCACTCCTATGCTAGGGAAGAGTGCACATGTTGGCACCACCCATTCTTCTTGGGACCTAGGGTATCATCAGACTATGCAGTCCACTCTTGGGTCTCCATCCATGGTCCCCACTGGAACACCTCTAAGCCAGGCATGACCTGGTGGTAGTGGACTTCCAAAACTTCAGATTTTGTGCTCTGCTTATAATACCTTGTGCTCATCTCCATAAGCAGGGCTTCCTCCCTGCTGCCTTACTCACAGGTTTTATCTCCCTCAAATTAACTTTCCACACCTCCTACCTTCCAGAAGGTCGTTGCTTTTCTACTTGTAGACTTGAGTTTTGTTCTCTCATTCCTCAGATTGTTATCTTAGGTCTTCAGAATGATTTGATCACTATCTGGCTGTGTTCAAGGGATGAAAGATTAGGGTACCCTATTCCTCTGCCATCTGAACTCCTCAATAACAGTTTTATGTATATGTGTGTATGTATATATATATATATATATAAAATTAAAATTCCATAGTTAATTTTAATAATTCCATTCCACATATATAATATATGTAATCTCATAGTGTATCTACATTTTAATATTATATACAATTCTGCAGTCTATGTAGTAAATATATCTTTTATGTTACATAAAGTAATATATATATGATATATTATATATATAGATAGATATAGATATCTAGGTATTTTTCTCTATATATAATATATTATTTTCAGGTGTGTCTTTGTGTATATACCATACTATGGAATTTTTTACACATACACACACACACATACACATATACATATTTGTCTTGTGTGTGTATATGTGAGTTTCTGTATATTTTTGTGAGTTTCATATATTTTTCTATTTTTCTATTTTTGCCTCTTGAAATAAATGATAGAGATCTCTAACTAATGCAACTAAAGCACTAGTGTCTTTCCTATGCCAGACTAAAATGACCTTCTCCCTTATTCTATTTGTTTGCCCTATATCTGTCTTCTCTGCACTACCACTTTCTTATTTCTTGGGTTTTATTTAGAGAAACATTTTAGTCTTATCCTCTGCACTTTCTTTAATACTTGCTCAAATTTTCCTTTAGGTGTATTCTTTGTCTGTGATATTACTAATGAGGCTTTAGGTACTATTAACAGTTTGCTCAAAATTGCTTCCTGACTGCTTTTCCTACAAATCCTGAATTCATTGAAGCTCAGCCACTTGCTACTTAAGCACCTCCTATCTTTGTGCTATGTTCTGATCTGGGTTGAGAAGGTCTCTTTAATCTCCTTTTGACAGAAAATATAGTCTCTTCCTGATTTGGGTCTGAACTGAAAACAGGTTCCTCTTTGAGTAAAAGCAAGGACTCTTAGAAATACCTTGCATTACAGCATTAAATAGCTCCCCATTCTCAGGTTTTCCCTGCTAGATAAGGATTTTTTTTTCTATTTAACTTTTTCTATCCCACTACTGTATGAGCTATATATAGAGAGAGAGGTTGGCCAAATTCCACTGGAATCAGAGTAGAATTCAGAGACAATTTTTCTGATTGTCTGCTAACATAACCTTGAGTGATTGACTTGTCATATTATATAAAGTCTTAATTAGTCTACAAAATAGCTATTTAAATTCTTTTGTACCTGATAAACTTTAAATCTCTTCTACAGTAGGATTTTTAAAGCATTTGAATTTAAACCATAAATTCTTTTTTATGAGTTTAAATTCAATTCAGTTAACATATAGTATATTTTTAGTTTCAGGGACAGAATTTAGTGATTCATCAGTTGCATGTAATACTCAGTGCTCATTACATCAAGTGCCCTCCTTAATGCTCATTACTCAACTACCCCATCCCCTCACCCATCTCCCCTCCAGCACCCCTCAGTTTGTTTCCTATAATTAAGAGTCTCTTCTGGTTTGCCTTCATCTCTGATTTTATCTTACTTTATTTTTCCTTTCCTTCCCCTGTTGATCTATTTTGTTTCTTAAATTCCACATATGAGTGAAATTATATGGTATTTGTTTTTCTCTAACTGACTTGCTTTGCTTAGCATAATACCCTCTGAATGCATCCACATCATTACAAATTGAATTTATACCATAAATTCTGATCACATTTCACAGGTCACTGATCAATATTTTTAACTGATAAAGTAAGTCTATAATTCACTTATCATTACTAGTAAATAGGTGATGTAGTTGTTTGACTATAACAGAATGGAAAAAAGTTTCAGTGGAAGCTTCAAGCTAGATGAAATAAAGTCAGTTCCTAGGAAACAAATTCCGTTTTGGTTAGAGTGCATCAGTCACACTGCACCACAGATTTCATCAATTTAAAGAACCAGGACTTAGTACATCTTTATAGTTGGCTTGGAGACAAAAGATCATTAACTTTTTCTAGGGAGCTTTATATGGTTCTATTGTGAGTCTTATTTCTCAAAAACGGATGAAGTATGTTAAAGAGAGAGCTAACAATGAACAAGAACTGTGGAATGGCTGAAGCCTAAGCTTCTGAATGGGGAAGGGGTTATTTCATTTCATCAACTTAAGACATGAAAATGTGGCATATTCAGAGAGAAAGCTACAAAGTGTAATCAAGTTTGCAGATAGTTGAAAGCTATGACCTATAGTTAAGTTTACAGATAGTTGAAGTTATGATTAGGATTATGAGTTTCTTTGGGCACATTATCTTTTTCCTCCTTTCACTGTATATATGTATGTCTATGTGTGGGTATATGTGTGCATAATTATATATGTATTATATATATGTATATATGTGTGTATACACACACATATATATATTTTTAAACAGTAAAAAATGCTTATTTCAAAGGTACAGGTACTGTGGAACTAAACACAACAATCTTGTTAAGCAATTGAAACATTTTGACAAATTGGCACTTTGGAAAGCCTATTCTTTCCAGGTATTGCTCTGATATGAGACAGGTGGATGGTGCCAAATTTGACAAAAATGTAATAGTCATATCTCTCAGGCAAGCTGGGATGGCATTTGAAACTTCTCCAAGTGCACATTGCTCTATATCTTCCAACAATATCATAGACTGAATTTGAACTTTTTGTTCTGACCTTCAAAGTCATATTCTACTTGGTTGCTGATCCCAACAAATCTTTTACCCCTTCAAATTCTGTGATAGAATTTAGTTGACTGTAATAAAAAAAAAAGCTGTCTTTGGAAAGCAATAGGAAGTCCAATTATAATCTGATGTTCACTGTAAGCTATTGTGAAATTTATAATAATAATAAAAATAAAGTAGTGGCTGTGGTATGTTAATAACTGTTATATTAAGACACTATAATATATGGAAATGTTTTAGATTTTTTAATCCTACATACTAACTCTTTGAAGAAAATTTTTTCAAGTTTTGCATATGTGGTAATTGAGATATGGAAAATTTAATTGACTTTTTTAAGTCCCCAAAATAGGAAATGGAAGACCTATGTTTAAAGGCCTATATGATATTCCTGTAATTTTAATCTGACAAGATTCTTGAAAGGGCAAAAGCATGTTCAAGACTGAAAGAGTAAAAACCATATCAGACTGAAAAAGAAAAAAAAAAAGTACTACACTAAATCAGTCTCAGGAGAATAGATTCAAGCAAAGCCAAGTACAAAGTTTATAGAAATCATGATTTCTCCCAAGATCATGGAGTAGGTGTAAAATGTAATGACTCCCACTTTGAGTGATTCCTTATCAATCATGGTTCAGATTTGCTCTGCTGTTTTCATCTATTACTGGGAATCCCCCATTGCTAAGATTTTATTTCTTTATGATAGCATAGAATCCCTTCTTAATTGCCTCTTCTCCTAATCCTGCATCATAAATAGTATCCAATCTAGAATTGATCCCCTCATAATCCTTCAGCAGGAACCCAACCCTTAAAAATGATGCAGCCATCCTCTGGAGGAATATTTCTCTAATGTGTCCTTCCTTAACTGCATGAATCAATAAATCTGATTTCATTTGACTATAGTCTTGTTCATGGGGTCTTTGGTTGATAAAATTTTTAATTTAATTAAATTCAAGTGTTGGTCTCAGATATTTATAGGGTTGTTCCTTTAGGTAGTAGAAAATTGTGCCTATAATGTGACTGCATAGCTATTGCCAAAAGAGGAGAAGAAGCTATATTGTTTTCTCTAATGCTACTTTAAGTTTGTATTGATAATATGGATGTTTTATTTTTTTATTTGCAAACTGAAATCATTTATCTTGTGTTTTTAAACTAAAGATATTTTCTTTCCAAATTTAAAGAAATGTGAATGAAATTTAAAAATAATTCTCTAGTTGTATAGAAGCCCCTTTTTAAAATGAATTATTTTTTGACCTTTGTTCAAAATAAAGCCTGCTTGGAAAAGCATTATATTTAAAGTTATAATCTCATTAATTTAAAATTTCAAAGCTCTTGATCCTTTTTTATAAGTTTGCATTTTTTATTGTGTTATGTTAGTCATCATACAATACATCATTAGTTTTTGATTTAGTGTTCCATGATTCATTGCGTATAACAACCAGTGCTCCATGCAGTCTGGGCCCTCCTTAATACCCATCACCAGGATCACCCATCCCCCCAATCTCCTCCCTTCTAAAACTCTCCGTTTGTTTCCTGGAGTCCATAGTCTCTCATGGTTCATCTCTCACTCTTATTTCTCCCCCTTCAATTTTCCCTTCCTTCTCCTACTGTCCTCCATGCTATTCCTTATGTTCCACAAATAAGTGAAACCATATGATAATTGACTTTCTCTTTTTGACATTTCAGTTAGCATAATCTCCTCCAGTCCCATCCATGTT
Organism: Neogale vison; assembly: GCF_020171115.1. Taxonomy (NCBI): domain Eukaryota; kingdom Metazoa; phylum Chordata; class Mammalia; order Carnivora; family Mustelidae; genus Neogale; species Neogale vison. The sequence continues at coordinate 102,013,958 of NC_058105.1, forward strand.
GATGTAAAAGTTGGGTATTCATCCTCTGTGGTGGGTGAGTAATATTCCATTGTGTATATGGACCACATCTTCTTTATCCATTTGTCTGTTGAAGGGTTTCTTAGCTCTTTCCACAGTTTGGCTATTGTGGACATTGCCGCTATGAACACAGGGGTGCATATGGCCCTTCTTTTCACTACATCTCTATCTTTGGGGTAAATACCCAGTAATGAAATCGATGGATCATAGGGTAATTTTATTTTTAAATTTTTGAGGAACCTCCACACTATTTTCCAAAGTGGCTGCACCAACTTGCATTCCCACCAACAGTGTAAGAGGGTTCCTCTTTCTCCACAACTTCTCCAACATTTGTTGTTTCTTGTTTACACCTTACAGGTGTGAGGTTATACCTCAGTATGGTTTTGATTTTAATTTCCCTGATGGCTAATGATGATGAACACTTTTTCATATGTCTGTTGGCCATTTGTATGTCTTTGGAGAAGTGTCTGCTCATGTCTTCTGCCATTTTTTTTTTGACCTGATTGTCTATTTCTTGGGTGTTGAGATTTAGAAGTTCTTTATAGATCTTGGATATCAGCCCGTTGTCTGTAGTGTCATTTGCAAATAACTTCGCCCATTCTGTGGGTTGCCTCTTTGTTTTGTTGACTGTTTTACTGTAACAGCAGCTTTTCATCTTGATGAAATCCCCAAAGTTCATTTTCGGTTTTGTTTCCCTTGCTGGATGTTTTAAATTATTGCGTGGTGATTTGGGCAATTTGGGGCAAAAAGACCAATGTTCATTAGTTCATGAATTATGCTTGCACTGCCTTTCTCCTCTGTGTCACATTGTGTGCTAGGAGTTGGGGATACAGAACTCAGTATTTACGGAAGAGTCTAGTAAAGTTTTTTGATGGAAGTATACATAATGTGTTGTGGAAGAATGCAAAAAGAGAATAATTGGAGAGGGAACCAGAGAGGGGATCTTGGAGAAGGCAGCAAGGCATGATTCTGGAGAAGACATCTCTTGACTAGAGATTTGAAGGGTGAATAGGATTTAGATAAAAGGAAAAGTATGAGACTTGAGAAGGAATTTCCTTTTAGATGTAGTAATGTCCACAAAGGCATGGAAGGATAAAGGGAGAATTTCTAGTAAAGGGACCTGGTATAGCTGTGGGAAACTAAGCCCACATTATGCCATGCTTAGTGCACTAATCTAAGGGGTCAGGACATTATAATGAAAACTATTTGGGACTATTATAAACATTGCCAGGTACCCCACATTAGGTCTTTTCCAGTACACACTCTACCCACAATGTATGAGGATGTGTTTTACATAGCCAGTCTTGTTAACAGTTTGGTACCAAATATTAGATTTTTGCCAATAAGTTTAGGTGAAAAATGGTATATCATATACACATATTTGTCAGTTTTTTTTAATTTAAGTCCAATTAACGTACAATATTATTAGCTTCAGGTGTACAAAATAGTGACTTGACCTTTCTATACATTGCTAAATGGTCACCTCAGTAAGTCTAGTTATCTTGTCACTGTACAAAGTTAATATAATATTATTGACTAATCACCATGCTATACATTATATTCCCATAACTTATTTGTTTTATAACTGGAAATTTTTACTTTTTGGTCCTTTTCACTTATTTCACCCCTCCTCCACCCTACTGCAGTGACCACCAATCTGTTCTCGGTATCTATGTGTCTGGGTTATCTTTTATTTGTTTGTTTTGTTTTTTAGACTCTACATATAAAAGAAATCATGTGGTTTTTGTCTTTCTCTAACTTACTTCACCTAGCATAATATCCTCTAGATTCATCCATGCAGTTGCAAGTGACAAGGTCTCATTCTTTTCTATGGCTGAGTAATAATCATATATTTATACATATACTATATATATGTATAGTATACACACACACACACATATCTCCCACATCTTTCTTATCCATTCATCTATTGATGGATATTTAGGTTGTTTCTTCATCTTAGATATTGTAGATAATGCTGTAGTGAACATGGGAATGCATATCTTTTCAGTGTCATTTGTATTTTGACTTTGTCTTATGGCATCTGTATAATGTTTATTTTTTAAAAAACAATTTTTACCTCAATTATCAGTCTTTCCTTTAAAACATTCATTTCTATAAAGCATGGTCATAGTTAGGAATGCCTTCTCACTTTGCAGGCTGTACAGAGATTCTCCAATGCTTATTCTAGTACTGTTATAGCTTTATTCTTTATATCAAAGCCTTTGATCCATTTAAAAATTATCCTTATGCATGACAAGGGATATGAATATTTTAGTTTTTTTCATTTATGGATCTAGTTGAATAGTCTCCATTTATTGAATAGTCAATAATTTCCTCACTAATCAAAAATTCAAACTATATCACATATTAAATGAAATTACCTGTATTAGTACCACATCACTGTAATTACTTAGTTGTTTTAATATAAATTGCCTGGCTTTTAAAAAATTTATTTTAACAAATTTACTTATAGAACAACTTTCTAAAAGAAAACTTTTAATATGCTTAATTTGGCTTATGTAAAAGTTTTAAATTACCTAGAGAAAAATTGATACCTTTTTAGGTAGATCTTTCTTATCTAAAAACAGAGGCTTTCCTTTGTTAGGGTTTATTTTGTCCTTCAATAGAATTTTATATTTTTCTTTATTCAAGTCTTACATTGTAGTTACCCTTAGTTTTAATTTCTGTTGCCATTGTATTTGGGGTTTATTCTTCCATTATATCTCCCAACTATTTCTTGTTGGTATATAGAAAATATGCTGATGTCTGCATGTAAATATATTAAGCATCCACATTACTGAATTCACTTATTTTTTGTAGTATTTTTCAGTTGGTTATCTTGGATATTCTAAATGTACAATCATACCATCTGCGTGTGTTGTTAATGATTCCACATTGGGGAGATATTAAAGAAATCTATGGAAGACAGCATCAATGGGCATAGAAAAAAAGATGTCAGATACAGAGAAAAAAGACAAAGATGACTCCAGTTTCATTTAACTGAGTAGCTGGTAATGTCATTTTCTGAGCTAATTAAGAAAATAAATAAATTAAGAAAATAAAGCTCAGCCTACAGAAAGACAAAAGGTTTGAATAATGTTGGAGTTGTTTGTAGATGTCTTTGGTTTGAAGTGTTTGTGGCTATCTAGTAGGCAATTGACTTTTTAGTCTAATGTTGGCTGTAAAAAAAAAGATCAAAACAAAGTCCTGGGGAGCAGGAGATGGTAGAAGAAGTGGATACTGTGGTAGGCAGACTTTTATGTGGCTGCCTCGTGGTGTTCATCCACTTGTGTACCACTCTCCCCTTGAATATGAGTAGGACCTATGCCTTACCTCTAACCCAAAGTGACTGACTATATGCGATTACCTTAAGATTGTTACCTAGCATTGGAGCATCTCATTTGCTAAGAGATGCTCTCTCTGCCTTATTTGAAAGAAATGTTCATGTTGAGGAAGACTGCATGGCCAGAAATTGAGGGTAGCCTTCAGCCAACAAAAAACAGACCATCAGTCCCTTACAGTGTTAGGAACTGAATTCTGCCAACAACCACATGAACTTGGATGCAAATTTTTCTTCAGTTAAGCCTCATTAAGATAACAGGAGCATTTTGATACTTTGAAGTAGGGGACCCAGCTAAACTGTGCTCAGACTCCTGACACACAGAAACTGTGAGATAATAACTATGTTCTTTTTAAGTCGCTGAGCTTGTGGTAGTATTATTTTGCAAAAAATAGATAACTAATATAGCAGCAATAAAGAAGAATGAAAAGTATTGCCCTGAGATAAATTGGGAATAAGTGTGGCATTCCAGATGTCAAGGGAGGAGAGGATTTTAAGGATGGAAAAATTTTACACTATGTCAAATATCACACACAGAGTCCAAGTAGGATAAACCTATATGATATGAAGAATGGTAAGATGTACTAATAAAAAATATGAACATTACCAAGAAAAAATATCATTAATGTGGTTTGGGAAGAAACTTGATGAGAGTATGTTGGAAGTCAGAAAGTAGAAATAGAGCTAAAGCCCAAGTCAAATGATGATTTTTATAACCTTTTTCAGCCCTTGACCTTATTTACAGCTAAAATTGCTGGTGATTAATTTCAGGTCAGTTGCATTCAAATAATATAGTTCCAGCTAATTTTAAATCATTATTCAAAACCATCTCAAAAGTTATATTTTTATTACATAACAGATCTGCAATTTTAAAGGATTATTCATGTGAGATAAATGAGGTAATAATGATTATTACAGCAAAATATTATCAAATAATCTTTGGCAAAGCAGGAAAAAATATCCAGTGGAAAAAAAAAGTCTCTTCAATAAATGGTGCTGGGAAAACTGGACAGCTATATGTAGAAGAATGAAACTCGACCATTCTCTTACACCGTACACAAAGATAAATGCAAAATGGATAAAAGGCCTCAACGTGAGATGGGAATCCATCAGAATCCTAGAGGAGAACATAGGTAGTAATCTCTTCGATATCAGCCACAGCAACTTCTTTCAAGATATGTCTCCAAAGGCAAAGGAAACAAAAGCGAAAATGAACTTTTGGGACTTCATCAAGATCAAAAGCTTCTGCACAGCAAGGAAACAGTCAAAAAAACAAAGAGGCAACCCACAGAATGGGAGAAGATATTCACAAATGACAGTACAGACAAAAGGTTGGTATCCAGGATCCACAAAGAACTTCCTAAACTCAACACACACAAAACAGATAATCATGTCAAAAATTGGGCAGAAGACATGAACAGATACTTCTCTAATGAAGACATACAAATGGCTATCAGACACATGAAAAAATGTTCATCATCACTATCCATCAAGGAAATTCAAATTAAAACCATATTGAGATACCACCTTACACCAGTTAGAATGGCCAAAATTAGCAAGACAGGAAACAACATGTGTTGGAGAGGATGTGGAGAAAGAGGAACCCTCTTACACTGTTGGTGGGAATGCAAGTTGGTGCAGCCACTTTGGAGAACAGTGTGGAGATTCCTCAAGAAATTAAAAATAGAGCTTCCCAGCAAAGGCAAAAATGAACTATTGGGATTTCATCAAGATCAAAAGCTTTTGCACAGAAATCAAAAGACAACTGACAGAATGGGAGAAGATATTTGCAAATGACATATCAGATAAAGGACTAGTGTCCAAAATCTATAAAGAACTTAACAAACTCAACACCCAAAGAACAAATAATCCAATCAAGAAATGGGCAGAGGACATGAACAGACGTTTCTGCAAAGAAGACATCCAGATGGCCAACAGACACATGAAAAAGTGCTCCATATCACTCGGCATCAGGGAAATACAAATCAAAACCACAATGAGATATCACCTCACACCAGTCAGAATGGCTAAAATCAACAAGTCAGGAAATGACAGATGCTGGCAAGGACGCGGAGAAAGGGGAACCCTCCTACACTGTTGGTGGGAATGCAAGCTGGTGCAACCACTCTGGAAAACAGCATGGAGGTTCCTCAAAATGTTGAAAATAGAACTGCCCTATGACCCAGCAATTGCACTACTGGGTATTTACCCTAAAGATACAAACGTAGTGATCCAAAGGGGCATGTGCACCCGAATGTTTATAGCAGCAATGTCCACAATAGCCAAACTATGGAAAGAACCTAGATGTCCATCAACAGATGAATGGATCAAGAAGAAGTGGTATATATACACAATGGAATACTATGCAGCCATCAAAAGAAACGAAATCTTGCCATTTGCGACAACATGGATGGAACTAGAGCGTATCATGCTTAGTGAAATAAGTCAAGCGGAGAAAGACAACTATCATATGATCTCCCTGATATGAGGAAGTGGTGATGCAACATGGGGGCTTAAGTGGGTCGTAGAAGAATCCGTGAAACAAGATGGGATAGGGAGGGAGACAAACCATAAGTGATTCTTAATCTCAGGAAACAAACTGTGGGTTGCTGGGGGGAGGGGGGGTTGGGAGAAGGGGGGTATGGTTATGGACATTGGGGAGGGTATGTGCTTTTGGGTAAATTGGAAGGGGAGGTGAACCATGAGAGACTATGGACTCTGAAAAACAATCTGAGGGGTTTGAAGTGGCGGGGGGGTGGGAGGTTGGGGTACCAGGTGGTGGGTATTATAGAGGGCACGGCTTGCATGGAGCACTGGGTGTGGTGAAAAAATAATGAATACTGTTTTTCTGAAAATAGATAAATTGGAAAAAAAATAGAGCTTCCCCATGATCCTGAAATTGCACTACTGGGTATTTACCCCAAAGATACAGATGTAGTGAAAAGAAGGGTCATCTGTACCCCAATGTCTATAACAGCAATGGCCACGGTCGCCAAACTGTGGAAAGAACCAAGATGCTCTTCAACAAATGGATAAGGAAGATATGGTCCATATACACTATGGAGTATTATGCCTCCATCAGAAAGGATGCATACCCAACTTTTGTAGCAACATGGACTGGAAGAGATTATGCTGAGTGAAATCAGTCAAGCAGAGAGAGTCAATTATCATATGGTTTCACTTATTTGTGGAGCATAACAAATAACATGGAAGACATGGGGAGATGGAGAGGAGAAGAGAGTTGAGTGAAATTGGAAGGGGAGATGAACTGTGAGAGACTGTGGACTCTGAAAAACAACCTGAGGGTTTTGAAGGGGCAGGGGGTGGGAGGTCGGGGGAGCCAGGTGATGGGTATTAGGGAGGGCATGTATTGCATGGAGCACTGGGTGTGGTGCAAAAACAATGAATTCTGTTACACTGAAAAGAAATAAAAAAATATTATCAAGTTGATAGTGTATTCAAAATAAAGTCTCTAGCTATGTTTAAATATATCTAAAACATTGAACAGCTGATTATGCAGCATCATGTAAGAAGAAAGATACTGGTCATTTTATTGAATTAAACACCTAATATTTGACTACATCAATTAGTTGAGAATTGCATTTCAGAAAAATATATTTCTGTGCTAGCAGCACATTATGAATCAAAATTCCAGTTGCTTATCAGACTAGTTTGATTATTTTCATAAAGATCAGTGGTATGATTCACTTTAAAATTACTTTGTACTTAAACAATTAATTATATAACATATGAGATAAAATCATGAAGCTACAAAATTTCCAGTGTGTATTGGTCCAGAATTGATAGAGTCTCAATGGAACAGAATGAAATGTAGTAAGTTTGTGAGGTAGTAACATGAACAAATGGTTTTGAGGGAAATAAAAAAATTCTTTGACATGCAAAAAAGTAGTAATTTTCATTAAGTGTGTATCAGGTGTTTGGATGTCTGTATTTCATAATAGAACATTTATATTTTCAGTGGGCTATTGGTTAACAATTGAAAGTATCTGAACTTACTATTAACATTATTTGTTCTCATATTATCAAAAGTAGGAAAAATAAGAAAAATTTTCAGTATTTCAGTGTCCTCTTGTATATATTTGACTTATTTCATCTAGAAAGCCATTTCTTTATACTAAAGTTATTGCAGACACAAAAAGATTTAAGATTAAGTAATCCATAGAGATGGAGAGAAATAAGAATTTAAAACAAGCATCTTCTAAAAATTTGAATGACCTTTTGACATGGTATTTGCCAGCTATTCTTCCACAGTAATATGGGAAGCTGAGAAATAGCAATAGCTTTGAAAACTTTCATCCTGTTTTTAAAAGCCTGCTCTGATGTTCAAGCAAATTAAGTTTTTCTTTGATGGTTTCTCTGCTGCCATTTTTCTTCATTGATAAAATATGTAAGAACTGAACACTGGACATTAAACAGCATCTATTTATACAGGGATATCTCCATTATTCTTTGAGGTTTGGGACATGCATTACTAAGGGGAGAGGGCTTTCTATTTCCTGCACAGAACTAGACTGTTACTTTTGGATACTTCCATCTGGTATTATATAGTATCTCTGATATCCCTGACCAGTGGTATGTTAAGCCACCCCATATCTCAGCCAGCTGTCCCATCATAAAATATGGGATTTCAAGGAGAAAATACCTGTTAATGTAATTAATTTGAAGGCCAGAACACAGTAAGAAGAAACAAAGATCAGGGAAGAAACAACTAGAAGATACAAAGACAGTTTCCTGCAAATTAAACTGGAGTAAACAAAACTCAACTGGATAGTTTACTTCATAATACCTGGCTAAGCGAGCCTGATTGTTTCTTTTTTTTTTTTAAGACTTTATTTATTTATTTGACAGAGAGAGCGCAAGCAGGGAGAGCAGGCAGAGGGAGAAGGCGAAGCAGGCTCCCCACGAGCAGGGGAAGCTGGATATGGGACTCAATTCCAGGACTCTGGGATCATGACCTGAGCTGAAAGCAGTGGCTTAACCAACTGAGCCACCCAGGCACCCAGCCTGATTGTTTCTAAGTCAAGTTAGAGTCAAGAGTCTGGATCAAAGAACCTTGTTTGGATAGGCAAAGACAGAAGTAGGATTAATTCGAGTTGTGTGGGAAGTATTTATGCTTCAGAGTAATTTATGTAAATGCAGCTAGTGTCTTCTTCATGTGGAATCCAAATTAATAGTGCAAACAATGAGAGTAATCAGAACTGATTGAAGTTATCCAGGTTTATACATGTCTATGAACTTAGAGAGCTGTAGGCAATACACCTATTTACTCCACAGTTTCTGAGGAATATAGTTAAAGGCTCAGTCACATGCAAATGAGTATCACTTGTTAAGTTCCAGATACTATCTGGAGACCCTGGCCTTTATGTATCATAAATTTTGAGACCCCCACCATTAACATTTCCTTCAATAATAAGGTTGATTTCTTCTTAGGTCAGGCCATGTACTTTATTAAAATACCAGCTAGGATTATCACCACCTTCCCAAGTTGTATGGCCTGGCTCTTGGATTTTGTTTGTGTGGAGATAAAGCCCATCTACGAGACACAGATATTTGTATGGCTTCCACAAGTGGTACTTTGATTCTGTGGACCCTTCCAATAACTTATTTAAAAAGATTAATTTGACAATGGAAGCTCTTCAAGCCCTTCATCTTTGCCCCTTCGATAGAAACAGCAGAGATTAATAGTTAAGAAAAGTAAGGATGCTGTTTCCTCATTTGGCCAAATCAATATTATATACAGTTTATCCAGGATTGGCTTGATGAATTGGGAGAAGTACTGCCTCCTATTTTATTATTTTTTTATTATGTTAGGTTAGTCACCATACAGCACATGATTAGTTTTTGATGTAGTGTTCCATGATTCATTGTTTGCATATAACACCCAGTGCTCCATGCTTCATTGTTTGCATATAACACCCAGTGCTCCATGCAACCCATGCCCTCCTTAATACCCATCACCAGGGTCACACATCCCCCCAACATTCTCCCTTCAAAAACCCTCAGTTTGTTTCCTGGAGTCCATAGTCTCTCATGGTTCATCAGTTGTTTGTTTCCTGGAGTCCATAGTCTCTCATCATTCGTCTCCCACTTATCTCCCCCTTCAGTTTTCCCTTCCTTCTCCTACTGTCCTCCATGCTATTCCTTATGTTTCAAATATAAGTAGAACCATATGATAATTGACTTTCTCTTTCTGAATTATTTCAGTTAGCATAATCTCCTCCAGTTCCATGTTGATGCAAAAGTTGGGTATTTGTCCTCTCTGGTGGGTGAGTAATATTCCATTGTGTATATGGACCACATCTTCTTTATCCATTTGTATGTTGAAGGGTATCTTAGCTCTTTCCACAGTTTGGCTATTGTGGACATTGCTGCTATGAACATAGGGGTGCATATGGCCCTCCTTTTCACTAGATCTCTATCTTTGGGGTAAATACTCAGTAGTGTAATTGCTGGGTCACAGGGTAGTTTTATTTTTAATTTTTTGAGGAACCTCCACACTATTTTCCAAAGTGGCTGCACCAACTTGCATTCCCACCAACAGTGTAAGAGGGTGCCCCTTTCTCCACACCTTCTCCAATATTTTTTGTATCTTGTGTTGTTGATTTTGGCCATTCTAACTGGTGTAAGTTGGTCTCTCAATGTGGTTTTGATTTTAATTTCCCTGATGGCTAATGATGATGATGATGATGACGATGATGATGATGATGATTTCATATGTCTGTTGACTATTTGTCTGTTTCTTTGGAGAAGTGTCTGCTCATGTCTTCTCATTTTTTTGGTTTGATTGTCTGTTTTTTGGGTGTTGAGTTTGTAAAGTTCTTTTTGTTAGTCTTAGATACCAGCCCTTTTTCTGTAGTGTCATTTGTGAATATCTTCTCCCATTCCTTGGGTTGCCTCTTTGTTTTGTTGACTGTTTTCCTTGCTGTGCAGAAGCTTTTTATCTTGATGAAGTCCCAGAAATTCATTTTATCTTTTGTTTCCCTTACCTTTGGAGTTGTGTCTTGAAAGAAGTTGCTGTGACTGATGCCAGCGAGGTTACTGCCTGTGTTCTGCTCTGGGATTTTAATGGATTCCTGTCTCACATTGAATTCTTTCATCCATTTTAACTTTATCTTTGTGTATGGTGTAAGAGAATGGCTGAGTTTCATTCTTCTGTATATAGCTGTCCATTTCCCCCAGAAAGTCATTTTCCCACTGGATATGTTTTTCCTGCTTTGTAGAAGATTCCTTGATCAGAGTTGAGAGTCCATATCTGGGCTGTCCATTCTGTTCCATCAGTCTATGTGTCTTTTTTTTTTTTTTTTTTTTACTGTACCATGCTGTCTTGGTGATCAAACCTTTGTACTATAGCTTGAAATCATGCAAGTGATGCCCCTAGCTTTTTTTTCTTTTTCTGCATTTCCTTGGTGATTTGGGGTCTTTTCTGATTCCATACAAATTTTAGGATTGTTTGTTCTAACACATTGAAAAATACCATTGGTATTTATATCAGGATGACATTGAAAGTATGGATTGCTCTGGGCAGCATAGACATTTTAACAATGTTTATTCTTCCAATCCATGAGCATGGAATGTTTTTCCATCTTTTTGTGTCTTCTTCAATTTCTTTCATGAGTGTTTTGTAGTTCCTAGAGTACAGATCCTTTACCTATTTGGTTAGGTTTATTCCCAGGTATTGTATGGTTTTTGGTACTATTGTAAATGGAATTGATTCTCTAATTTATCTTTCTATAGTTACGTTGCTAGTGTATAAAAATGCAACTGATCTCTGCATTGATTTTGTATCCTGCCATGTTACTGAATTGGTGTATGAGTTCTAGTAATTTGGGGATGGAGTCTTTTGGGTTTTCCACATAGAGTATCATGTCATCTGCAAAGAGAGAGAGTTTGACTTCTTCTTTGCCCATTTGAATACTTTTTATTTCTTTTTGTTGTCTGACTGCTTTTGCTAGGACTTCTAGTACTATGCTGAACAATAGTGAGGAGAATAGACATCCTTGTCGTGTTCCTGATCTCAGTGGAAATGTTCTCAGCTTTTCCCCATTGAGAATGATATTCACTGTGGGTTTTTCATAGGTGGATTTTATGAAGTTGAGGAATGTTCCCTCTATCCTTATATTCTGAAGAGTTCTAGTCAGGAAAGGATGCTGTATTTTGTCAAGTGCTTTTTCTGTATCAATTGAGAGGGTATGTGGTTCTTGTCTTTTCTCTTATTTATGTGTTTTATCATGATGGTTAATTTGCGAGTGTTGAACCACCCTTGTATCCCAGGGATAAATCCCAGCAGGTTGTGATGGTTAATCCTTTTAATATACTATAGGATCCTGTCTGCTAGGATATTTTTGAGAATTTTGATATCCATATTCCTCGGGGATATTGGTCTGAAATTCCCCTTTTTGATGGGGTGTTTGCCTGGTTTTGGGATCAAGGTAATGCTGATCTCATAGAAAGAGTCTGGAAATTTTCCTTCTGTTTTTATTTTTTGAAACAGCTTCAGAAGAATAGGTATTATTTCTTCTTTGAATGTTTGGTAGAATTCCCTAGGGAACCCATCAAGCCCTAGCCTCCTGTTTTTTAGATTGATCCCTGCTTCAATCTTGTTACTGGTTTTGGGTCTATTCATGTTGTCAGTATCTTCTTGTTTCAGTCTTGGTAGTTTATAGGTTTCCAGGAATGCATCCATTTCTTCCAGGTTGCTTAATTTATTGTTATATAGCTGTTGATAATAATTTCTGATAATTGTTTTTATTTCCTTGGTGTTAGTTGTGATTTTCCCCCTTTCACTCATAATTTTATTAATTTGGGTCCTTTCTCTTTAAGTCTGGCCAGTGGATTATCGATCTTCTTAATTCTTTCATAGAACAAGCTTCCAGTTTCATTAATGTGTTCTACTGTATTTCTGGTTTCTAATTCATTGATCTCTGCTGTAATCTTAAGTATTTCTGTTCTTGTGCTTGGGTTTAATTTGTTTTTGATTCTTTAGATTTTTAAGGTGTAAAGATAGTTTATGTGTTTAGGATTTTTCCCTTTTTTTGAGTGAGGTTTGGATGGCTGTGTATTTCTCCCCTAGGACCCCTTTGCAGAACCCCATAGGTTTTGGATAGATGTGTCTTCATCCTCATTGCTTTTTATGAATTAAGTTTTTCTCTCATTTCCTGATTGACCCAGACATTATTGAGCAAGATGGTCTTGCTTCCAGATGTTTGAATTTCTTCCAAATTTTTTCTTGTGATTGAGTTCCAGTTTCAAAACATTGTGGTCTGAGAATATGCAAGGAATAATCTCAGTCTTTTGGTATCCGTTGAGACCTGAGTTGTGACTCAGTATGTGGTCTGTTCTGGAGAAAATTCCATGCATGCTTGAGAAGAATGAGTATGCTATTGTTTTAGGGTGGAATGTTCTGGATATATCTATGAGGTCCATCTGGTCCAGTGTGCCATTCAAAGCTCTTGTTTCTTTGATTTTCTGATCAGTTGATCTATTACTGAGAGTGGAGTGGTAAGGTCTCTTACAATTAATGTATTATTATCAATATGTCTCTTTATTTTGGTTAACATTTGGCTTATGTCATTGGCTGCTCCCATGTTGGGGGCATAGATATTTACAATTGTTAGATCTTCTTGTTGGATAGACCCTTTAAGGATGATATAGTGTTCTTCTGTATCTCTGAGTACAGTCTTTAGCTTAAAATTTAATTTGTCTGATATGGGAATTGCTACCCCAGCTTTCTTTTAAGGTCCATTTACATCAAATATAGTTCTCCATCCCTTTACCTTCAGTCTGGATATATCTTTAGGTTCAAAATGAGTGTCTTGTAGACAGCCTTTGGATCAGTCCTATTGTTTTATCCAGTCTGCAACCCTGTGCCATTTTATAGGAGCTTTAGGCCTTTCACATTTAGAGTGATGATTGACAGATAAGATCTTATTGTGATCATGTTGCCTGTGAAGTCCTTGTTGCTATAGATTATCTCTGTATATTTCTGTTCTATATTACTCTTGGGGTCTTTCTCCTTTTATAGACCCCCCCCTTAATATTTCTTGCAGGGATGGCTTAGTGGTTATATATTCTTTCAGTTTCTGCCCATCCTGGAAGCTCCTTACCTCTCCATCCATTTTTAATAACAGCCTTGCCAGATAAAGAAATCTTGGCTGCATATTCTTCTCATTTAGTACCCTGAATATGTCTTGCCAGCCCTTTCTGGCTTGCTAGGTCTCTGTGGACAGGTCTGACATTACTCCTGATGTCCCTCCCTCTGTATGTAAGGAATCTCTTCCTCCTAAGTGCCCTAAAATGGTTTACTTAGTTCTAAGATTTGTGAGTTTTACTATTACATGCCTGGGCCTTTGTCTGCTCTCATTGGGTGGTGGTCTCTTGGCCTCTAGGACATGACTGCTTGTTTCAGTCCCCAGTTTAGGGAAGTTATCAGCTACAGTTTGGTCCAACATATCTTCCAGTTCTCTCTCTCTCCACCCCCTCGGGGATCTCAATAATTCTGACATTGGAACATTTCATATAGTCGTTTATTTCTCTAATTCTGTTTTTATGGATTTTAAGCTGTTTTTTTTTTTTGAGGCCTCCTCCTGTTCCTTCTTTTCTGTCAGTTTGTGTTCAATATCACTAATCCATTCTTCTGCCTCATTTACAGCCAAAAACATCAACCACTATCCAGGAAAGGTGCACCCTGGGAAGGGTCAGAGCAATTGTAAATCACCACCAAAATGAAAACAAACAAACAAACAAACAAACCCCAAATGAGCCCCAAAAGTAAGATTTATAAAGTACAAAAACAAACAAAAAGACCAAGAAAAAAAGGAACCCAAAATAAAAAAAAAAAGGTGGGGGGGAGTGGCAGGAAGGTGGTTATAATCCCTTGATATGGGCGAGGAAGGGTATTTCAGTTCTTCCTGGGTGTATTTTGTTATCTTTGTTAGAGAACCCTACTTCCCAGAGATACAGGGAAATTAAAACTGGTATAAATATAAAGGCTGTATTGAATAGGAAAATAAAGGACCACATTGAAGCTTTTATCTATATCTATATCTATAATCTATCTATCTATCTATCTATAAGTATGAATAAGTTCAAGTTAAAAAGTTACTATGGAATATGTTGTATTAAACATCTAGTTGAAATGACAAGTAGGGAAAAATAAACAAGAATCATGAAAAAGTATTTTAAAAAAGAGAGAGAAAAGCTGTATCTAAGAAATATACAGGCTTTGAGGCAATATCAGAATCTTAGTATACTGTTTTCCCCTCAAATTGGGGTTTTATATTTTTATGGGGACCCTGTGGTTGTTGTCCTCTTTTTCTTTCAGCTTATCTTCTGGGGGAGGGGCCTGCCCATTGTTTTTCAGTCAGTCCTGCTTGGATGGAGTTGCCCTGCCCACTATCAAGGGGCTGGGTTCTGTGAAACCAATTTTTGTCCTTTTTTTCTATGGAGGCTTTTGTTCTCTGGTGGCTTTTTACACCTTTTCAGAGGGTCAGAGCAAAGTAAACTGCCTGCATCTGGACCTCTGCCTTAGAGAGAAGCCACAGTCTACTACTCCTCTCTGAATCCTCCAGAAAACACAGAAACCCCCTCTGCAAATGCCATTGAATACAGCAGCCTCCCATAGGCAGTGTGCACCCCCAGCGACCCTTCTATTTGTTGACCGAGGCCCCTGCTTGTCTCTGCATCTGTGTGCCACCAAAACCGTGAATGATACTGGTCTGGATGAGCCTGGCCCAAGTGGCTGCCATTCCTGGGACCATGGGCTCTAGTCCAAGCTGGGTCCTCTCAGCCATGGAGGTGGTGGAGGTGGCGGTGGCGGCTGTAGTGGTGGTGGTAGCTGCCAGCCCCAGAGCCCACTGACTCAAGTCCCCACCAGATCCTCTCAGGCATGGGCCAGTGGTGGCTGTGGCTGGTCCTGGGACCTTGGGCTTAGGTCTGCGCCTGCAGCTGTCGAGTCCCAACAATTGTCCATTAAATTGTCCATTAAACCTCTTTGCTCTGTTGAGTGCTGTTACCAGTCCCTTCCTGTCTTGCAGCCACTGGTCTCCAGGCTATCACTGGTCCCTAAGCACAGGGCACTTTTGCACTGGGGTAGCACTTTCCAGTGGCTTGCTTCTGGTGGCTCCCTACCCCTTTTGTTTATCCTCCAATATTTGTCTGTGTAATCTCAATTCCATCTTTTGTACCTCTTCACTGATGATCCTCTACTCCTGTAGAGATCCAGACTTTATATAATCTTAAATCTCAGGGTGATTTCATGGGTGTTCAGAGGGGCTTGGTTCAGGGGACTGGTTGAAGTGGTATCCCCCCACTTCTCTGCCATCTTAGTGGAACACTTCTGCCTCTTAATATATACCTAATTTAATCCAAACACTATAGAATGTTAGCTGTAATGCCCTTCTTCACAACATGTTCTCTTCTCAGCACACATGCTTGGGATCATTCACTGATTCATATACACACAGAAATGTGGACAAACACACACAGATCTGCATCCTAAAATTACTCTTAATTTAACATAGAACCTACCCTGTGTATATTCAGTTCAATTTCACTGTTGTTAGTTTTGTATAGTGTACAGTTTGCTCAAAGAGCTGGAAAGGATATCAGTATTTCAGATTTTTAAAATAACCTAAATACAGTAAGTATTTTCAGTGAATCATATCAGCTCTATCCTAGATTGAAAAAAAAGAGAGGAAGAATGACATATGGAAAATGAAAAGTAATTGGCATACATTAAAAATTCCATAGCTTGTACAATACAGGGAAGGAAAATACATCAATTTTTATAACCTGGATTTGAATAAAACTGCAAAAGAAGAAAAGCCAACAAAGAATCTCAAATAGATATAGAGATGGCTTTGATTTCTGTCTGCTGATTAAAAACAAAAGAAAATAAATGCCAAAGAAAACTTTATCCCTGCAGGAAGTTTGATTTCAAAATTTTTTCTGGCTTTGAGCTGCTACTTTTGTTGGAATTAGTGCAGTTGCATATATACATGATAGAAATGATAGTCATGTAATCACTGAAACATATTACCCTCTCTGCTCCCTGTGACTTGCAGACTTCTCCATGGTCCCCAGGCTGTGCTATATAATCCTGGATAGAGAGACAATCAGAATAATTGGTCACAGGAAATAGTAGGTCTAATGGGTATCCGGATAAGGTCCAGGATATTGGCTGGAAATGGAAAAAAAAAAAAGAAAATATGAAAGAACGAATGAACAAAGGAAAAAAAGAAAGATAAGGAAAAGAAAGAAAGAAAGAAAAGAGAAGAGAAGGAAAGAAAAGGAAAGGAAAGAGAGAAAGAGGGAATGAAGAAGGGCAGGAGAAGAAGCCAAATGAAATGTAGATTCAATCTTACAAAAAGCAATGTGAAGGATAGAGAAAATTAGGAGAAGAAATTTTTTTGAGGCCCGGGATATTAAAAGCTTTATTGAATATTTATGAGTAGGACAAGCTAAATGGAGTAAGATAAATTCAGTTCATAAGGGGCGCCTGGCTCAGTGGGTTAAAGCCTCTGCCTTTGGCTCATGTCGTGATCCCAGGGTCCTGGGATTGAGTCCCGCATTGGGCTCTCTACTTAGTAGGGAGCCTGCTTCCTCCTCTCTCTCTTTCTCTGCCTACTTGTGATCTCTGTCTGTCAAATAAATAAATAAAAACTCTTTTTTAAAAGATTTTATTTATTTATTTGACAGAGAGAGATCACAAGTAGGCAGAAAGGCAGGCAGAGAGAGAGGAAGGGAAGCAGGCCCCCTGCTGAGCAGAGAGCCCGATGCGGAACTCGATCCTAGGACCCTGAGATCATGACCTGAGCCGAAGGCAGCGGCTTAACCCACTGAGCCACCCAGGTGACCCTAATAAAAACTCTTAAAAAAGTCTTTAAAAAATTCAGTTCATAAAAAGAAATTCAGAAATGCATGCGAAGGTAGAAGGTGCTTACAAGAAAAAGTTTAGAGAAGGATGTGCAAAGAATATAGTATACCATTGCTTAAAAATCAGTGATTTATCTAAATAAATAGCCATCAGTTCTCTTTAGTCACTCATGATCTTTGGTGCTGGAAATATAGGCATCAGGATTGTCTTTTATTGTGTTTATGCTGTTATTTTGGTATTTAGTGGAGACAGCTTAAACCTGAACTTCAAGAAACACGTAAAGAGTAATAATTAAGTAACTGATAGCTATATTTATCATTGTCTTAGTTTGGGTTCCCTCAAATATGGAATCTTTGATAAGGATTTGAGCTGAGTGGTTTATTTGGAATATGATCTCAGGAAGTATGGTGATGGAACAAGGAAGCAAAACCAAGAAAGGAGAAAGGGTTCTAAATGGTCCATACATGAGCAGTTTAAAACTGTGGGAGAATAAACTGTGGAATTTTCCACTGAGGCATATTCAACTCTCATCTCTCTTTGGCTGAAGATTACATCTAGGAGCACTCAATCTCCTCCATGCCATTTCTGGATTCCTACATCCAGAGAATCGATTCCGGAATGCATAGATATACGTGGGAACTTGAGGAGAACACAATAGCTTCTGTTATAACTATATAACATTTTTTTATGGTCACACATAAAATAAAAAAGCTTGTGCTTTGGAGGTTATCTATACTGTGGGACTTATTTCAAGTCATGTTGTTGTTGTTGTTTTATTTTTTTATTTATTTTTTATTTTTTTAATTTATTTGACAGACAGAGATCACAAGTAGGCAGAGAGGAGGAAGCAGGCTTCCTGCTGAGCAGAGAGCCCAATGCGGGGCTAGATCCCAGGACCCTGGGATCAAGACCTGAGCTGAAAGCAGAGGTGCCCCTGTTGTTGTTGTTTTAAATCAGTCTTAGACATTTCCATCAGGTAGAAGTATTCCATCAGGTAGAGATATTCCATTATCTCTCAAGGGAATGTGGTATCTATGAAGGCAGAAACACTTGTTTTTGTTTTTCACTACTTTTATCACCCAACACTTAGAACGTTTCCCAATTCATAGTAATTATCCCCAAAAATATTTGGGAGTGAATGTACAAATGCAGTTGTATCAAACAACAAAATCCTAAGCCAATCTAAAATATGATTAAATGTGTTGTTTCATAACACACAAGCAGTCTTTTTAAGGTTGGCAATTAGTTGTGATACCTTTCTAAGAGATTCTGGCTTTATTCTCTACTAATGAATGGTTGGCTTCATTTGCAGAGTAGGAACAAAATTGCTTACTGAAACCCAGGCCTCATATCTGAAAGTGACCAGGATAAATGAAAGGGGAGAGCTGCTCTTGGAAAAAAAATTTAAAAAGATTATAGAAAAGCTTTCACAAAAGTACTCTGCAAAACTCCCTTTTGTGTCTCAGTTTTATAAATGACACTAAATGCCCATTTCTGAAACACTGGCCAAGAAAAATAGGGTTACTCTGAACCCTGTAATCTTGGCATGGCAGCTCCTTCTCTTGTGGCAGATGAGATACATGTTATCCCTTTGATACCTAAACAGAATTGGAGTTTTTAGTAACAGAGGGGGGAATGTATGCTATATAGGCATTCATTTATTGGATAAGCAACTAATAACATTTCTTTCTACATATTCTTGCTACCAAATACTGGCATGATGCAAATCCCTACAAAATAAAACTCTGATATCTATTATTATTAATTTGTAGACCTCATTCTATGTTCTAGGGAAGAAGGGTTGGTAATTTTTCCATCATTTTGAGATGTAGCACATATATGTATGAGTGTATGCTGAAGATGGGCTTTTCCTTTTTGGCCATATGGAAAAGTGAAAATGGACTGAAAATTACTATCTATTCCTTGACAAGTTAATTAAGCCTCATAATCAGTCACAGTCATTTGAACAGCATGGTTGCTGGAATGAAAGTTAGTAGGACACCTCGATGGACAAATGGGGCACATTTGTAGAAGGAAATCACTAACGAATACATAAGTATTGTGAAAATATGAAAGGAAAACTATGTTTTAAAAGAGAAAAGACAATTTATTTATTAAACAGTGGGGTTTCTGTTAAGGAAATTTATTAAAAATCCAAGAAATGGAATTCTGCACTTCATACATTAATCTTATTTTACCCAGTGTATTAAGTTATTTTATATTTGTTTCCCTACTCATCTGTGAATTTCTTGGGTATAAATATCGTGTTTATCTCTTTCCCTTGTTTTAAGTACATTGTCTATCACACAACTGTTTGTTGCATTAAGTTAAATGAAATAATTTACTTTTATAAACTGTATAGTAAATTACATAGATTTCACTTTGTTTTTAATTTTTTTGTCAAGAAGTTTAACTACTGGCAATGAGTAACATGAATATTTTCCTGATAATTCTATTTACTATCATAAGATTGACACCCCAAAATATTTTCTGGGTAGTGGATGGGGGATTAAAAAGTGTTCTTGAGCACTGGGTGATGTATGGGAGTTTTTTTAAGATTTTATTTATTTATTTGACAGAGGTCACAAGTAGGCAGAGAGGCAGGAGAGAGATAGGAGGAAGTGGGCTCCCTGCTGAGCAGAGAGCCTGATGTGGGGCCCAATCCCAGGACCCCAGGATCACGACCCAAGCCGAAGGCAGAGGCTTTAACCCACTGAGCCATCTAGGTGCCCCATATGTATGGAAGTGTTGAATCACTATATTGTATACCTGAAACTGACACTACACTGTATGTTAACTAACTGGAATTTAAATAAAAACCTAAAAAATATATATTAAGTAAAACAGAATAAAAAATGTAAATCTATTCTGGTTGTATGATTTAAATAGCAATTCTGCTGTTGTTCATTGAAGGTCCCCTCCCCATTTTTTGTTACCATTACCAACACTCCAGTGAACATGTTTTATTTATGATTTTCTCTAGGATGATGTGCTTGATATGAATTTACTCTGTGGGAATTCCTGGATGCACATTTTTTTTGAAATGACCTTATTTTTTTCTGATTAGGGATCTGAGGAGTCACTAAACTTCTTAGACACATAATCTTTGGTAAGAATTACTCATGAGGTATTTTAACTTCAGTTTTCTCATCTATTGGAAAAAGGAATGACAATTTGAGCTTTCTTCTGATAGGATTATTTGATTTAAAAAATTGAGTTAAAGTGAACTGAAAAATAAAAGAGATTTTAAGAAAATCACAGTAGCAAAAACAATCTAACTTGTAACTCAAACCAGAATGTGAAAAGTCTTCTGGATCAGGGTCCCTTCATCTCACCATTGCGTGTTCATTTTCTTTATGGCTTTTCCTTTCCTTTTTCTATTTGTATGTGTTTCTTTTTGTTGTTAGTCCTATCTCTTTGAACCCTGCTTTTGTTCTGTTTTGTTTTGTTTTCTTGACCAGAGCATCAGGGTGAAATGCAAACAAGGTCACTCTTAGCCCCTGAGGATATATGACCTTTTATGCCTAATGCTCACATATAACTTACAAGAGATTCTGTCTACAAATCAACAGAGGACAGTAACTATGTGCCCAGGGGTGGATCAGCTATCTTTTCAACCACAACCAGAGGAAGTCATTGTATGATATTTAAACATTTCATAGTCCTACTCCTGTTTGTGTGCCAAAGCTGGACATAATCTGAGAAAGCTACCCAGGCTGGCAGGTGTCCCAAAATATGTATAGCTTTAGAAAGCACTTTGTATCTGGTAAAGTGATAAGTTCATTTTTTTATTCATCAGTATCATTTATCAACATTATCCATATTAGGGGCACCTGGGTGGCTCAGTGGGTTAAAGCCTCTGCCTTTGGCTCGGGTCGTGATCCTGGGGCCACATTGGGCTCTCTGCACAGTGGGGAGCCTGCTTCCCCCTCTCTCTCTGCCTGCCTCTCTGACTACTTGTGATCTCTGTCTGTCAAATGGATAAATAAAATCTTTAAAAGAAATTATCCATATTATATATTTTAACCATCAGTAATCTTTTGCTATATCTTGTTTACTAGAGATAGTACTTCATATTGTGAAAACAAAGAATGATAAAACAGAGTCCTTTACCTCTTCATCTGTTTAACTTGAGAGCTTGTTAGAAATGTGAAATGTCCTGAAAAAGAAACTAGTATTTTGTCAGGTTCTCCGGTAAGTACAGTAGGTAGTAGGACTAGTTTATGTATCATTGCTCCCAAAATAAAGATACATGAGGTTTTTAATTCCTAGGTCTGTCTCTAACCAAATTCATGCAGTTCTTTGTCTCTTTTCAGTCAGTACTGAGCTGGTTGTGCTAAGTGTTGCTAGGCCATGAAATAATTTTCTTCTATGTACTTAAAGTATAGGCTTCTGTATTGATTAGGTAAAATTCATCAGTTGTATTTTGCATAATGTCTTCCTATTGAAATGTCTCATTCTTTTTTTTTAAAGATTTTATTTATTTATTCGACAGAGAGAGATTACAAGTAGGCAGAGAGTGGTTGGGGGGTGCGAGCAGGCTTCCTGCTGAGCAGAGAGCCCGATGCAGGGCTCAATCTCAGGACCCTGGGATCATGACCTGAACCAAAGGCAGAGGCTTGAACCCACTGAGCCATCCAGGCACCCCTGAAGTGTCTCATTCTTAGAAGTCTTGTTCTGGTAAAAGTCTGTGCGGTACAATAAGGTCTAGGCTTGTAGTTATCCTATGTAATTCCTTTAACTATCTTACAAGAAGTGTTATAAAAGTTCTGTGTTTTCAGGTAGAGGGAAAATCTATTTCAAAATGTTTCCTAGAAATCTTTTTTCTCAAAATTCAACTATTACTTTCTTAATAATATTTTGATGATTTTTGATGATTTTTATTATAAGTGAAGATATATATCTGTGTTTCCTGTCTGCTTGCTACACATAGTTGTATATCTTTTTCCTGGTTGTACATGTACATTATACAGATGTAATTTAATGTGAATTTTAAAGAAAAATGGGAGAATTCTAGAACTTTGTATTGATTGATTGATTTTTTTTTAAAGATTTTATTTATTTATTTGACAGAGAGAGATCACAAGTAGGCAGAGAGGCAGGCAGAGAGAGAGGAGGAAGCAGGCTCCTTGCCGAGCAGAGAGCCCGATGCAGGACTCGATCCCAGGACCCTGAGATCATGACCTGAGCCAAAGGCAGCGGCTTAACCCACTGAGCCACCCAGGCGCCCTGATTGATTGATTTTGATTCATCATTTGCATATACCACCCAGTGCTCATTACATCACATGCCCTCCTTAATGCCCATCATCCAAATGCCCCAACCCCCACCCCCTACCCTCCAGCAACCCTTAATTTGTTTCCTAGAGTTAAGATCACTTATAGTTTGTCTCCCTCTCTGATTTCACCTTATTTTATTTTTCCATCCCTTCTGATATGTTCATCTGTTTTGTTTCTTAAATTCCACACATGTGTGAAATCATATGGTATTTGTCTTTCTCTGACTTATTTTGCTTACCATAATACACTCTAGTTCTATCCACATCATTGCAAATGGCAAGATTTCATAGAACTTAATATTTATTATGCTTCACTTTTGTTATTCTTCATTGTGTTTGTTTCCTCTCATGGTTACTTGATGCAACCAAATAAATTTCTTTAAGAATTTCTTTGTAAAAAGGGGGTTGAGCTAAACAGTATATTGAGTCACTTTCAACTCTGATATTCATTTATTTATACACTCTTTTCCTTCATCAACATTTATTGAATACCATTGGTAATATACAATGCCATTGTACATACAAAGTACAATGCTTTGTGTGTTCTGGGAACCCACAAATTATGTGTTGCCTGGAAGCAACTGCAGCTTTCATGGCAAAGTGATCATGTTGGGATGACATTGATGGGTACAGCAAGCAAACAGTAAGGATAGCCCTTGTCTCTTCCTCTCATCTTCCAACCTTCTCAGACCTTCCTGGCAAAGGTAAGGTCTTTTTACACAGTTCTTTCTCTAGCATCATGTATGACATTATTAAATGGTTGATTTGTTTTGGGATATGTCGTATAAATAACCACACAGTCCCCCCGTTTGCCTGTGCAGCATTAACTTACAAACCACACCACATATTTGAACTAACATGGAACAGAAATATTAACTTCTTTATGCTTTTGCTAACAAGACATCAGTCCTTTGTACAAAGACATTCAGATCCTCTTTCCTAATAGAGGAGATACTGAGTCCCAGCAGATAATGTATCTATCCCTTAGCAATGTTAAATTCATTGCCAGTTCAGTCTGTAACCTAAATGCTCTGTAACCTAAAGAATAAAATTTAAAGTTAGCTACCCACAAAATTCTCATGTAAGATAGTAGTTTAAAAGGACAAGGAATGAAAACATATATATCACAATCAAGAAAGGAAATATGTGTGTCTAATGTACTTGTCATTTTTATAAGTGGTCAAAAAGCCAGAGTTGATCATTATAATTCCATTCTTTCCCACCATTCCATATCATCTTTTTCCTCAACAAGCACTTTAATTAGTCCTGATTTTTTTAAGCTGGCAGGATGAACCAAAATTTCATAACTAAAAGATCTGATTCCTCATTTGTTCTGCAGGATTTTGTTGCTGCTGCTGTGATTTTCTGTTAAAATTTATTATTGCACAAGAAAGCAAAGAATCTAAAGAATACCTTGAATTGCTAGCATAACATATCATTCCCCATTATATACCCCATTTTTCTCTTGTAATCTGCAGCAACCACCTCATCTGGTACAGTAATCCTGTTATTTGCTCATTGGCTGAGAGGTGTGTCCTGACTGTTTAGGTTCTTTACCATAAAGTTTCTCGCTAATTCCTGTCCATCTGATCCAATCAGCCTAATGTTATCAATATAGAGGACTACTTTGATTTTCTGAGGCATATACCCAAATATAACATCTCTTTCAACCTTCCTGTGGCAGAAAATGGACATACTGACAAAGCTCTGAAACAGTGTAGTGAAAATTAACTTCTGCTGCTGCTCCTTGCAGATTGGTGTATAAATAAAAGAACTTGCCAAATTAATAGTCATGTACCCTTGCCAGGGCTGTGTTCACTTGTTCCAGTTAAGATGCCACAGTTATAATAGCAACTATAATTAAAAAAATTTATATTAATAATCATTCAAGTCAATCTCTGAGATATGCTTTGGCCAAGTAAGTGAATTAAATTGACTGTGTATTTTTCAAGTCTTGGATAATAAGACTAATGGAGTTTCCTCTGGGAATCAGAATTGCTTTTGGTTTATTTTCCTGGAAGAGAAAAGAAGTCAGGAGGCCTGAATTTAGCCCTTCCCAGTCGGTCACCTGTTGTTCATGGAGACAGTACATATTCAGGAACTGGAAAAAGTAGGCACAAGCTGAGTTTTTCTTCTGCTGGCTCTATAATAGGCTGATTTGGGCCAATTCTACTCTTATCACTTGACTTCCATATATGAACTTTGCCTAATAGACCAGAGTGACATTTATTTTTTGTGTCCAGAAATTATTGCCTATTTAGATCAGTACCTAGTAATCCATGAAACATATGGATATTCTCCATTTTCCACTATAAGATAACTTTTGCAAATGGCTATAGATCACTTTCGGGAAGGGTTGAAGAGTCAGTCATTCAGTGTTCTTTCTCAGGAGTCCTGGCCTCTTCATCAGTCAAAAGTCTTTACATCTGTAAACTTAAGTCTAGAAACTGAGTGACTTTCATTTTAGCAAGTCAAGTCAGAATTCTGGTTGTAAGATGTAGATATTTCTCTGTTTCAGAGCTGAAACAATATGTTCATAGACTGCCATCTATAAAATTCATATGATTAGTAAGTTACTGCCAAAGATCCAATAGGTCAAAATATTGTGATTACATGTTTGTTCCTGTTGCCTGTTTTGAAAAGTGTACCAACCTTGTCTCTGATAGTTAAATATTTGGTCTTTGTCATTCTGGAAAACCATCATCCCCACTGAAATAGGGAAACTTGTTCAATGATGGCATCTTCTACTGTCTGCATTACCTAGAAGAAAGCTGTATAGAATATTTCCAAGAAGTTGATACACCCATCTGAAGGTACTTCACAATGTCTTAGCAAAGGGCATGTCTTCTGGGCCCTCTCAAAGGTTATAGTGTTTGGGGTGGCTATATAGTATACAGATGATAAATCTACTACAGTATCCCTAACTCCATAACTTCTTGTATTTCTTCTACAATATGCTGTGAAAGTTCTAGTATCTCAGCTTCATTGAATGTAAGCCATTGAAAATCCATGTTTCACTTAACCAATCAGGTAATTTCTTAAAGCCACTTCCAGTTAAACTTAATATATTTAATCCCCAAATTTTGGTAGGTTTATCTGTATCAATAAATTCAGCCTGGTCCAATAATTTAAAACATTTTACTTGGCTTAGACCAAAGCTTCCCTTAGAATCTATTTTTGCAAGTATTTCCCACACATTATTGAAGTATTTTTGGAGTACAAATTATTTCTTCCTGGGACTGACTTAGCACTTATTCTCCAGAATAGGCCAATGTCTAACTGTATTTATAGTTCTAGAATTAATAAAGAGTGGTTTTGAGGGAGCTTGAGCAGAATATGCTTCCTCCTGCAAGACAGTTGCCTCAGTTGATGTTATTATATTACCTTACCATAAGTGAAGCCTCGTCTCTTTATTCTCAGAAGGAGGGTCAGCTTCCTACAGCAAGGGAACATCAGATAGACTTGGAGTTTGTTTCATATATTTTTCATTTTATTTCTCTAGAGATCCACATTCCAATTCTTAAAGTCTTTCTCATTTTCACTTGATGCTGTCAATTTCACATTAGAAACTGGACAATCTGTAAATTGCATTCTCATTATAATTTTACATATAATGCAGACTGCCATATAAGTTCTCTCTTCATCTGACTGTGACTTGACATCAATCAGAAGTAGTTTTTCCACCTCTTGACCCTTGTGGTCATTAATGCTAACATAACAGTTAAGTTTATCTATGCTGTCCAGTGGTAGCTACTATTCACATGTGTCTATTTAAATGTAAATTTAATGAAATAAGATAAAATAAACAATTCAATACCACATTGTCACTAACCACATTTGAAGTGCTCAAAACCCACAAATGGCTGTTGGTTACTTTATTGGACAGTGGAAGTAGAACATTTCAGTCAATGCAGGGGTTACATTAGACAGTGCTACCCTAGAGACCTAAGTACACATATATACTAGATACACATTCATAGAGTAGTCCCAACATTAAATTTAATGGCCAAAAACTGGAAACATCCCACTCTTTGTAGAATTGATAAACACATTGGATAAACAGAGAGAAATTGGAATATATTTATTCATACAAATGAATGAACTATTGATACACACCACTTGTTGAAACTTAGCAACATATTATTGAAAGAAAATGACACGAAACAACAGATATTTTTATTTTATTACCATAGAAATAAAATATTAGTTAGTGCTGCATCACTGGTTACAAAATGATAATGATAATAAAGAAATTTCTACCAAAATAATAGGATAAGTTGAGGAAGTTCTTCACATCGGGAAGGGATAAATGGGTACTTTGGGGCTGATTGGTGATACTGTTTTTTACTTGGACAGTAGTTTCATGATTGTTTAATTATTTTTTTTAATTTTATTTTTTATAAACATATAATGTATTTTTATCCCCAGGGGTACAGGTCTGTGAATCGTCAGGTTTTCACACTTCACAGCACTCACCATAGCACATACCCTCCCCAGTGCCCATAACCCCACTGCCCTCTCCCAAACCCCCTCCCCCCAGCAACCCTCAGTTTGTTTTGTGAGATTAAGAGTCACTTATGGTTTGTCTCCCTCCCAATCCCGTCTTGTTTCATTTATTCTTCTCCTACCCTCTTAACCCCCCATGTTGCATCTCCACTTCCTCATATCAGGGAGATCATACGATAGTTGTCTTTCTCCGATTGACTTATTTTGCTAAGCATGATACCCTCTAGTTCCATCTACATCGTCACAAATGGCAAGATTTAATTTCTTTTGATGGCTGCATAGTATTCCATTGTGTATATATATCACATCTTCTTTATCCATTCATCTGTTGATGGACATCTAGGTTCTTTCCATAGTTTGGCTATTGTAGACATTGCTGCTATAAACATTCGAGTGCACGTGCCCCTTCGGATCACTTTGTTTAATTATTTGTTAAACTATCTTATGAAATATATGTGCTATGTTTTCAAATAATATATGCTAAAATAAAACTGAAAAGAAAAAATATTTCAAGTGAAGAAATTATGGACCCCACCCACACACCTGGAAAAAAGAAAGCTGTACTCTTTTTAAAAAAATATTTTATTTATTAATTTGAGAGAGAGAGAGAGAGAGAGAGAGCACGATATTGAGAGAATGAGTGGAAGGAGGGGCACAGGAAGAAGCAGACTCCCTGTGGAGCAGAGAATCCAATGTGGGACTCCATTCCAGGACCTGAACTGAGCGGAAGGCAGGTGCTTAACTGACTGAGCCACCCAGTTACCCAGAAAGCTTTACTCTTAAACTGCTATCCACTTGTTAGAATCTCAGTACTGATAGACTTACATAATTCTCATTTTAGAAGAACAGAAGAGGATTACCAAGAACATAGAATTTTAACTGATATTCCTACTATTTCACTTGCTTTAATGTTATTGATAATATGTGTATATCAAAATAAAATAATTTTAAGAAACTGATTAACTTATAACACTCAGAGAAACCAAGTAGGAGCAAAACATCCCAGTGCATATTAATGTTGGAATTTCTGTATGGTTCTTCTACATACTCATTTCAGATAAAATGATGAAAGAACTTAGGATATATTTGTGAACATTTTTCTTAATATCGAATTTGAAATTCATGATTGTATGATAATATCATGATTTATCTTGCAACTTAATACACAGTCTGTTGCAGATGTGGACTTTATATAATCATTACTAGAAATTTTATTTTATTTATTTTAAGTGTGCATGTGTCTGTGTATTGTGTTGAAGATAGTTAAATTTTATTTTTTTATATCTATTTATTTGACAGGGAAAATGTTTTTTTTTTTTTTTAAAGATTTTATTTATTTATTTGAGAGAGAGAGACAGTGAGAGAGAGCATGAGCGAGGAGAAGGTCAGAGAGCGAAGCAGACTCCCCATGGAGCTGGGAGCCCGATGCGGGACTCGATCCCGGGACTCCAGGATCACGCCCTGAGCCGAAGGCAGTCGTCCAACCACAGGGAAAATGTTTTTAATTCTGTACTCGATTGGTATATTTCAAAATGTGCAATACTTTTTTCATTTATCAGTGAAAGAAGTTAGAAATTAACTTAAAGGGGAACCTGGGTGACTCAGTTGTTAAACGTCTGCCTTTGGCTTAGGTCATGATCCCAGGGTCCTGGGATCAAGCCCCACATGGGGCTCCCTGCTTGCGAGGAAGCCTGCTTCTCCTTCTCCCACTCCCCCTGCTTCTGTTCCCTCTCTCACTGTGTCTCTCTCTGTTAAATAAATAAATAAAATATTTAAAAAAAAGAAATTAATTTTAAAAAACTAGCAAATAATAAACAAATTTCCTTCAAAGTCATGGTCACATATATAGCGCACTGTAGAAAAGAGGAGGGGCATGATGGGTTCCACCGTGTCTCATGAGTTTCATCAGATACTGGACCTAATAAAGGGTGGAGAGAAAAGGCAGCTTTCAAAAAGGAGTATGTTATTAAATGAGGCATTTACTATACTCCTTCCTAAGAGTACCAGGTGGAGAACAAGTTTTCTAAACTAGATCTAGGAAGTGGAATGTGAAATCAATCCATCCTCCTCCCCTAAAGGCCTGTCCAGTGGTTAATGAATTTAAAAAACATGACTAAATAAAAACAAAACAAAATAAAAACTCCCCGTACCCAACCTCCAGAAAAAACAAAAAAACAAAACAGAACAGCAACAACAAAAAAACACCTAAATGTCCCAGATCATGTTCCAGAGTGGATAGAGCCCAGGGGCAGCTTCAACAACCCAAATTAGTTTGTTACAGAGTCATCACAAGCTAGCCTTGCTTTTAAACAAAACAAAAAAAAATTGTTTTTGAAACAAAAAAACCCCACAAAATCTAGTACTTATCACTTTTCTGACGATACATAATTACTCAAATTCACTAGTACTGGGGGAGGGGGGAGGGGACCACACCTATGGGCCTTGTCTCACACAAGTGTATGTGGGTAGGTGCAGGGCATTTGTCACTATTACAGAAATGAATTTTAAATTTAATCTTTAGTTTGATTTAACATTGCTTTTAGTATGATGCTGACACCAGCTGTGTGGAAAGGGCTCTAGAGAGATGTTCACAGCAGCACACACCTGCAGCTTTTCTCTGGTCCGGCAGTCTCCAGGGCAGCCCACATTGCTTCGTCAAATACATTCTTTAGGCCTTTCTGTGTGAGTGCAGAGCACTCCACATACTTGACTGCCTTCAGATCCTGGGCCAACTTTTCAGCAGTCTCTGGAATAATAGGCTTCTGTTTGTTCTTGGCAAGTTTCTCAGTTGAAGAGGGGTCATCTTGGAGACCAGTTTGAGTCCCAACAAGAAAGAAAGGAGT
The DNA here is from genome assembly GCF_020171115.1 of Neogale vison. NCBI lineage: Eukaryota > Metazoa > Chordata > Mammalia > Carnivora > Mustelidae > Neogale > Neogale vison. Next base: position 102,043,840 of record NC_058105.1, read on the forward strand.
CTTTGGACAGTGGTGAGTTACCTCAGGCACCCGCTTTTCCTTCACATTTTCAAATGAGGGTGGAGAAACCACTGAAAAACAGACTAGAAATACATCTGTTTGTGGATAACTTCGTGGTCATAATCTGTCATAATCCTCTTGCCCTGCTGTATCAAAAAGACCAAGAGTATATGGCTCTCCACCAATCATAACTGTAACTGCAGAGTTATCAAAAGAAGTCCATACATACTCAGTTGGAAATTTGTTTGTTGTGTAGGATATCAGGAGACATGTTTCACCAATAGCACTATTCACCCACAAAAATGCACTTAATTGTCTGCATTGCTGAAAGAGTTCTGTATCTACTTTAAATATTTCAAATTGAATGGTGGCCTCAGCTTCTCTGCTGGGGCATTAGCAGCACTGCCAAAGATAGTTTAAATTTTAAATTTACAATTTGAGTATTTCATAAAACCTTTGGTAAACTAACTAAAGCTGAAATTTCAGTCCATACATTTGAGGATTTTTGTTTTTACATTTGAGGATTTTAATGAAACAAATATTTGTTATTGAATAGCAAACTTGTACTTTGATTTATATTTGGATCTGGTCCTGAAGACTACATCTAGATTTCATATTCTTATTTCTATTTTCATACCAGTTGGAATATGATATACAGAAAAAATAATATATCAGATTAAAAAAATTCACGTTGCTCAGCATTTATCTCTGCATTCAGGAACACACTCACAGAGATCTTTCCTAGGGGAAAAATTGAAATGTAGCTTCTCTTTCTTTCTTTGCTGTGCATTCTTCTCTAAGGTTGTGTTATGTCCATTCAGAGATAATGAGGAGCCATAAATGAACAATGATTCTAAGGGGTCAAGATCACTGGGGCAGGAGTTTATATTTGAATAAAGATTGAGCAAAAATATAGGTAGGGCAGAGTCTGTTGGAATCATGGTTGTCAGAAACTTGATATAGGAAGGGGGTTTTATGGCTTAAAGAAGCTTAAAGTAGAGCTGAAAACTTCACTCTCTCAAATTCCTTCAGTCTAGTCAAAGTGGCACGGAGAGTCCACTGGTTGAATATCTTGACCAGACTGTTGATCTGTATATTTTCCATTGTTACATAGGTTGAAATGGTTGTGAATTCAGTGCAATATCATGTCATATTTTTCTTATATTATGACTTCTTGTCCTTCATCATGTATTGTCTTGGGTTATGAATGCTGGTGCTGAATGCTGAGGTATGATGGAGGGTGGTTAAATGCTATGGATAGGAATAGTTGTAAGATATTTTTGAAAACTGTAATGTAGCTGACTACTTTTATAAACTTGGGCAATCTGATAAATTGGTTTTCAGGGTTTGAAAATTTGGATGGTGTATTTTCTGAGTCAGAAATTTCTTCTTGTGACTGGTATGTATTGGGACAAAGTTTGTGTTGGTACTTTGTATATTAAAATATGTCTTACAGAAATCAGTAAATGTCCTGCAGCTCCTCCAGTTTCTGACGGGTTTGGAGAAATGGTACAGGTTTTGATATTGCACAAAGTGGTAAGAGTAAAAGCCATAAGTCATAGGAAATTGTGGATTTTGGATGGAAACAAGTAGCAATTTTTTATGCATGAATTTTACAGGGATAGCATGATAATGGAGTCATTGCCTTCAATGGTAAGTTAGGTTATTAGTATGACATAATGCAAGGAGGTACATTGATGGACCTGGATACCATGGGATTGGTAAATGTGTTTTTTAGAATTAGGTTATAAAGTTCCTCTGGACTGCAGCATGGAATGGGAGCATTGTTTGAGGGATGACATCTCCTTCTGTGATACATATCTGGCTGTGTTGGCCCTAGATTTAAAGACTACTCTTAGGGTAACTCTACTTTTTTGGTTAGACAGTGTTATGTAAAGACACTGCTTCATGTAACTGTTCAATTAACTTGGTGAGTCCTAATTACTGGGTTAATGGAAACTAAAACAGATTTTGGTATCTGGAAGTGGGGTGCTAGTATAACAGATACCTAACATTGTTTATATAACTTTGCAGTTGTGCAGTGGGCAGAGGATGGAAAATTTTGAGAAGCATGATAGAAAATGCCTACATTGCCTTGAACAGATTGTTAGCAGAAATGTAGATGTTAATGTTTTTCCTATTGAGAACTTAGAAGGAAATGAGGAGTTTGGTAGAGAAAACTTATTAGAGATGATTTACTCAAAAACAAATTGATAACAGAAACATGAATGTTAAAAGTTCTGCTGTTGGAGGCATAGAAGAGAATGAAGGACATGGTATTGGAAAATGGAGGAAAGGGAATCTTTATTATATAGTGATGGAAAATTTAGCAAGAATTGTGCCCTTTAGTTATGAGGAAAGCAGAAGTTGAAGTGCTGAAGTTGGCTACTTAGCTGAGATTTCCTAATAAAGTTTAAAAGGCGAAGTCTAGTATCTCCTTGTTGCTTATAGCAAAATATAAGAGGAAAAAGATGACTTGGGGGAAGAACTGTTAAACAAAAAGGAACCAAGACTTCATGATTTGGGAAATTCTTAGCTTGTCCTGGTTGCAAAAGATGTTAAAGTTAAGAGTCACTGTTAAAAAAAAATGCTTTAGTGAAAAAACAGTGTATGGCTGGAGAGTTTTTTTTTTAATTTTTTATTTTTTATAAACAGATATTTTTATCCCCAGGGGTACAGGTCTGTGAATCGCCAGGTTTACACACTTCACAGCATGGAGAGTTTTTGCTAATACCTTTGAAAGACCAAAATGACAGAGTATTGAGTTGTGTTTTAAGATACTAAGCTTGTGACACATACAGTCCCTCAGCCATCTTAGTAGAAGACAAAAATAGAGATGGACATATTGAAGAAAAACCTATGAAGTAGTCTCTTGTCAAAAGGAATGAATTCTTGTGACATAGCTGGTTAACCCATAAGGTTCTTGAGAATTTTATACTAGCAGAAACACTGCCAGCTAGGATTAAAAGTGTGACAGAGCCAAAATAAAAGATGGTCATTGTACTCACAAAATACTACAGAGGGTAAACAGACTGATAAAAATTACCTAGCTCAAACATGAGTTACCCTTTATGAAACAGGAAGAATAACTCAGAGAGAGGAGCCTTAAGGACAGATTGCAGACTCAAAAATGGCAGAGAATTATTCCCAGGCCTTGAAACCGATGGAATTTACCCTCCTAGATTTTCAATTTGCTGAGACGGGTAACTCCTTTAATACTTTCCCTTTTCTCCCTTTTTTAATGTGTATGCCTATAGTTATTATTCTATACCTTCCCACAAGAGTATTTTGTGAGCAGATAACTTGATTTTTAAGTTCACAGGATTACATTTGGAGAATTTTGCCTCGAGATAGATTATACCCACAGACTTACCCATACCTGATTTAAATGGGTTAGATTATCAGATTTGAGAATTTTGAGGTGACAAGATTTAGATGACATTTTAGACTTTGCATTGATGCTGCTATATATTGATACTTGGGGTCATGTTGGGATAAGGGAAAGATATTTTGCATGTAGGACAGACATGGTTCTATAAAGGCCAGAAAACAGACTATGATAGACAGAATGATGGCCTCCTAAAGATGCCTGCATCCTAATTACATTACATGGCAACAAATAATTAAATTTGCAGTTGGAGTAAAAGTTTCTAAAAAACTTAACCTTAAAATAGATATCCTGGCTTATCTCTGTGGACCCAATATAATCACAGGATCTTTAAATGTGGAGCAGGGAGGCAGAGTCTGTGTCAGTTACACATGGTATGAGAATTGCTTGACTGGCCATTACTGGCTTTGAAAATGGAAGAGGGCATGGGCCAAGCAATAATAGGAGACCCCAGAATCTGAAAAAGAAAAGAACATTGATTTTCACCTAGAGCTTCCTGAAGGGAATGCAGCTCTGCAGCATTCTGATTTCAGCCCAGTGAGAAACATTTAAAACTTGTGACCTCCAGAATGGTAAGGCAATAAATTTCTGTTGTTTTAAGCCATGAAGTTCGTGGTGATTAGTTAGAACATACAGTGGTGAAATACTGAATATTTTCCACCTAAAATCAACAATAAAACATGCACTCTATCTTTGCTGCTTGCATTAACATTGCAGGGAAATTAGGTAAGGAAAAAAAATAGGCATCCAGATTAGGAAAGAATAAGTGAAATTATTTCTAGTTGCAGATCACTTGATCTTGTACATACAAAATTCTAAAGAATCCACTCAAAAACTTTGGGAACTAATACACTAGTTCAGTAAGGCTGAAGGATATGAGGGCTGTTATAAGCACTAGTTGTATTTCTAAATACTAACAATGAACAGTGAAATTAAGAAAATAATTCCAGTTAAAATGGCATTAGAAATAATAAAATACTTAGGAATAAGTTTAATAAAGAAAGTGCAAAATTTGTCCTCTAAAAACTACAGAAATTTTTGAAAGATATAAAAAAACCCAAATAGGAAGACATCTTATGTTAATTAATCAGATGACTTAATATTGTTAAAACAGCAGTACTCCTTCAAATTGATCCATTGAGTAGCACCTCAGTGGCTCAGTTAGTTAAGCATTTGCCTTTGGCTCAGGTCATGATCCCAGGGTCCTGGGATGGAGCCCTGCATCTGGCTCCCTGCTCATCAGGGAGCCTGCTTCTCTCTCTTCTTCTGCCCATCACTCTCTGTCTCTTTCTCTGTGTCAAATAAATAAATAAAATCTGTAAAAAAATTGATCCATTGGGGCACCTGGGTGGCTCAGTGGGTTAAGCCACTGCCTTCGGCTCAGGTCATGATCTCAGGGTCCTGGGATCAAGTCCCGCATTGGGCTCTCTGCTCAGCAGGGAGCCTGCTTCCCTCCCTCTCTCTCTCTGCCTGCCTCTCAGTCTACTTGTGATTTCTGTCTGTCAAATAAATAAATAAAATCTTTTTAAAAAATTGATCCATTGACTGAATGTGATCCTTATTGAAATACCAAAAGGCTTCTCTGCAGAAATTGACACTTATCCTAAAATTTATAAGATTCAAGCAACTAAGAGTAGCCAAAGAAGATTAAAGTTGGAAGACTCACACTTCCGTATTTCAAACTGAAATACAAAGCTACAATATTCAAGATAGTGTGGTACTATCATAAAGATGGACCTATAGATCAAAGAAATTGAATAAGATTGCAGAATAGACACTTGTATGTATAGCCAGTTGATTTTCAACAAGAGTGCCAAGGCAGTTCAATTAAACAAAGTAGTCTTTTCAACAATTACTGCAATAATTGGATATACACATGTCAAGGAATGAATTTGGACTGCTCCCTCATAACGCACACAAAAATTAACTCAAGATGGGTTACAAGTCTATATGCAAGAGTTAAAGGTATAGAAATATTAGAAGAAATCAGAGAAATAAATCTTAGGTAAAGCCTTCTCAGGTGTGATATCAAAACCATAAAGAAATGGATAAAAGAAAGAAATGGATAAATTGGATTTCATGAAACTTATACTTCTCTGGTTCAAAAGATACCATCGATAAAGTGAAAAAACAGAATGGGGAAAATATCTGCAAATCATATATCTGATAATGGACTTACATTAAGACTATATGAAGAACTGTTACAACCCGATAATAAAAAAGACAAACAATCTGCTTTAAAAAGCAAGCTAAAAAAAAAAAAAGCAAGCTAAAGGCTTCAATAGACATTTCTACAGAGAAGATATACTAATATCCAATTAGCTCATGAAAAGGTGCTGAATATCATTAGCCATCAGAGAAATGGAAATCAAATATACAGTGAGATACCATTTCATTTCTTTTTCTTTCTTTTTCTTCTTTTTCTTTCTTTTTTTTTAAATAAACATGTATTTTTATTTTTATCCCCAGGGGTACAGGTCTGTGAATCGCCAGGTTTACACACTTCACAGCACTCACCAAAGTACATACCCTCCCCAGTGTCCATAACCCCACTCCCCTTCTCCCACCCCCCCTCCCCAGTGAGATACCATTTCATTTCTAACTAGGACAGATATAATCTAAAAGACAAGTATTGGCAAGGATATGGAAGAGTTGGAGCTCATACACTGCTGTTAGGAAAGTAAAATGGTACAAACACTGGAACAAGCTGGCAAAACCTTAAAAGGTTAAACGTGGAGTTACTATATAACCCAGCAATTCATAGAGATTTGGAAACAGGTTCACAAAAAGACCTTGTACCCACATGTTCATATCAGCAATACTTAAAATAGCCAAAAGGCATAAACAACCCAAATGTATGTCAACTGATGAATGGATAAACAAGTGTTAGTATATCCATAAAATAGAATCTTATTTGGAGATAAAAAGAATGAACTACTGGTATATACTACAACAAGGATGAGCCTTGAAAATATTATGCTAAATGAAACAAGATAGTCACAAAAGACTACCTATTATATGATTCTATTTATATGAAATATCCAGAATAGATAAATCTATAGGGACAGAAAGTGGATTACTGGATTTCTAAGGCTAGGGGGGTTAGAGGAGAATGAAGAGTCATTGCTAATAGGTGGTATGAGATTTCTTTTTGAAGTATTATTAAATTGGTGTGGTGATGGTTACACAGCTTGGTGAATATACTAAAATTATAAAATTGTACTCTTTTGATAGGTGAATTATGCAGTATATGAATTATATCTCAATAAAGTTGTTCCATTTTTTTAAATTGTTTGTTTATCTACATATACTTACTATGCTTGCTTGCCTTAAGGAAGTAGGATGGGACCCCCACCTGTTCAAAATTGGTTTGGATAGTAAGACTGATGATGTCACCCAGACCCCAAAAGAATTTGAAAAAGTTTATTACTTGCACATGGAGGTATTCTGAAAGGGAGGGGTGAGTGAGCCTGTTTTATTTTTGTTGCTGTTTTTTGTTTTGTTCTGTTTTTGTGATTAGAGGGTAGTACCAGGGTGAAGATTCCTGAGGTTTGCATTTTTTGAACTTTCTGCAGGTGTTTGGGAAGGGAGTAGATGGAATTAAAAAAAAAAATCAGCACAAATGTGCAACAAAAGTTGAAAGGGGAAGGGTGGGGCCTGAAAACTGTCTACATTTAACTATAAATGGACCCAATTACATATACCAAAATCTTATTGATGTAATTATAATGTGATTATGAGGCATTACAATTGGTTTTGGGATTTGATAAGTTTAGCCCCCTCCTCCACATTGTAATATTCTTTCAGAATTTTCTTATTATTCCAAATTCTTCGTTTTTCTATATGTATTTTCAAAGAAATATGTTTACTTTCATAGAAATATTTTTATTTTAATTGAGTAGGATTTATAACTTAGGGGGAATGGATGACTGTATTATGCTTAGTATTTCTGTCCAAGAACATGATTGGTATTTCAATTTGTTACAGTCTAAATTTTATGTCCTTCAAGAGTGTTTTAAAGATTTTTTCATATAAGTTTAACACATTCCATGTTGACTACAAAGAATTTTATTATTACTCTGTCTCAAGTTATATTTTATATTTTATTGCTATTATAATTTATAAATGGCTGTTTTGTATATACCTTAAATTTTACTGATTTTTGTTGTTTATAGCAGTTTTCATTGTGTTGTTTTGTGTTCTACATGTATAATAATATATGTAAAGATTATTTCACCTTTGTCTCTCTAATTCTTAAAATTTTAATTTGTTTTTCTTATTTAATTACAAGATGTAAGACCTCTGTTTCTGCCAAGTAGTAAGATAATGGTGGGAATTTTGTAAAATGCCTTTTCACAATCTTTGGTAAGGGATTAATGTATTTAATTATAAAAGTAAATTTGTGGAGCATAACAAATAGCATGGAGGACAAGGGGCGTTAGAGAGGAGTAGGGAATTTGGGTAAATTGGAAGGGGAGGTGAACCATGAGAGACTATGGACTCTGAAAAACAATCTGAGGGACGCCTGGGTGGCTCAGTTGGTTAAGCAGCTGCTTTCAGCTCAGGTCATGATCCCAGCGTCCTGGGATTGAGTCCCGCATCAGGCTCCTTGCTCAGCAGGAAGCCTGCTTCTCCCTCTGCCTCTGCCTGCCATTCTGTCTGCCTGTGCTCACTCTCTCTCCCTCTCTCTGACAAATAAATAAATAAAATCTTTAAAAAAAAATGAAAAACAATCTGAGGGGTTTGAAGTGGCAGGGGGGTGGGAGGTTGGGGTACCAGGTGGTGGGTATTATAGAGGGCACGGCTTGCATGGAGCACTGGGTGTGGTGAAAAAATAATGAATAATGTTTTTCTGAAAATAAATAAATTGAAAACAACAACAACAACAACAACAAAAAAGTAAATTATAAAAAAATTGCAATGTCCATCCTTGCAAACCTGAAATAAGTGCATTTATTTGTGGTACATTAGCATTTGTTTCCATTATATTTTATTTTTATGTTGATAAGCAAAATATTTATTTGTATTTATGTATATTTATATTTTTATCAATTTTTTATTTACTCACTTTATTAAAAACTATTAGAAGTTTTCCTATTCCTTTCCTTTGAAGAGGTTTTTTTTCTTTTATTTCTTTTCAGTGTTCCAGAATTCATTGTTCATGCACCATACCCAGTGCTTCATGCAACATGTGCCCTCCATAATACCCATCACCTGGCTGCCACTGCCCCAGTTTACCTTCGTACCAACAGTATAAGAGGTGAACTGGATCCTTCTGTTGGCAGATTTCTTTCAGGGTGAGGCTATTTCTTTTAGGAAGACAGTACACTCAGGAGATTTGAGATGTTTTTGTCTTAGACTCCTTCAGAACAGACCTCCACTTATTCTATTGATATGCATATATAGTAGAAAGATTGCCACAGAAGGGAAATGTAACTCCTCTATCACTCTGTATAATTATCATTTCTTTATTGTGGTGAGAACATTTATATATATTCTCTTAGCAACTTTCAAGTGTATAATGCAATATTGTTAACTATAATCACAGTGCTCTGCATTATATTCTCAGAAAGTATTAATCTTCTAAAAGGAATTTTATACTTTTTGACCAACATCTCTCCATTTCCCCCAACACCAGGCCCTTGTAACCAACATTCAACTCTAGGAAGTTCAGCTTTTTAAGATTCCAGATAAAAGTGATATCATACAATATTATTTTTTCCCTCTCTGGCTTATTTCACTTAGCATAATGCCTTCAAGGTACATCTATGTTTTTGTAAATGGCAGGATTTCTTTCTTATGGCTGAATAATATTCCATTATACATATATATCCATGTCTTCTTTATTCATCCACTGATGGACATTTATTTTGTTTCAATATCTTGGCTATTGTGAGTCATGCTGCAATAAACATGGGAGTATAGATACCTCTTCGACATCCTGTTTTTACTTCCTTTGGATATATACCCAGAAATGGGATTGCTGGTATTTCTATTTTTAATTTTTTTATTTTAAGATTTTTATTTATTTCTTTGACAGACAGAGATCACAACTAGGCAGAGAGACAGGCAGAGAGAGAGGAGGAAGCAGGCTCCCTCCTTCGCCGAGAGCCCGATGTGGGGCTCGATCCCAGGACCCTGGGATCATGACCTGAGCTGATGGCAGAGGCTTTAACCACTGAGCCACCCATGTGCCCCTCTATTTTTAATTTTTTAAAAAGATTTATTTATTTATTTATTTATTTGACAGAGAGATCACAGGTAGGCAGAGAGGCAGGCAGAGAGAGAGAGGGGGAAGCAGGCTCCCTGCTAAGCAGAGAGCCTGATGCGGGGATCGATCCCAGGACCCTGAGATCATGACCCGAAGGCAGAGGCCTAACCCCCTGAGCCACCAGATGCCCCTAGATTTTTTTTTATTATTGAATTGTATGGGTTCTTTATCTATTTGGATATTAACCCTTTACCTGATGTATAGTTTGAAAAAATTCTCTCTGATTACAAAATGTGTTGTCTTTTCATTTAAATTATTTCTTTTTTTAATGAAGACACTTTTAAGCTTGACCTAGTCCTATTTCTTGATTTTTATTTTTGTTGGTGATGCTTTTGTTTGGCATATCCAAAAAGTCATTGCCAAAATTAATGTTGAGGAGCTTCCTTCCTATGTCTTCTTCTGGGAGTTTTCTGCTATCAGGTGTTATGTGTAAGTCTTTGATCCACTTTGAGTTAATTTTCGGGAGTGGAGAAAGATATCATTTCAATTTCATTTTCATGCATGTGCTTATCTGGTTTTCCCAACACCATTTGTTGAAGCGACTGTCCTTTCTCCATTGAGTGTTTTATTGAGTATTGGTTGGCCATATATGCAAAGACTTAATTCTGGACTCTATTCTGTAAATTGATTGATATATCTATTTTTATTTTAGTATCATACTCTTTTAATTACTATGGCTTCATAGTATAATTTGAAATCGGGAAGTATGATGCCTCTAACCTTATTCTTCGTTATTAACATTGCTTTAACTATCTTGGATTTTTTTGTGGTTGCATACACATTTTAGGATTGTTTTTTTCTATTTCTGTGAAGAATGCCACTGGAATTTTGGTAGGGATTGTGTTGAATCTGTAGATGACTAGGATTAGTCTGGACATTTTAAAAAAAATATTTATTTATTTGACAAAGAGAGAGAGAGCAGACAGTGTGGCAGGCAGAGGGAGAGGGAGAAGCAGGCTCCCCACTGAGCAAGGAACCTGATCTGGGGCTTGATCCCAAGATGCTGGGATCCTAACCTGAGATGAAGGCAAACGATTAACCAACTGAGCCACCCGGGCATCCCCAGTATGGACATTTTAATAATACTGTTTTCTGATCCATGAATATGATGTCTTCATTAGTTTTTGTCTACTATGATTGATTTCTTTCAATAAAGTCTGGTAGTTTTCATTGTAGATCTTTCACTTCCTGGTTAAATGTATCCCTATGTATTTTATTGTTTTTTTTTTTAAGTTTGTATTTAAATTCCATTTAGCTAACATACAGTGTAATACTAGTTTCAGGTGTGCAATATAGTGATTCATCACTTCCATACAACACCTGGTGCTCATCACAAAATTGTTTTTGATGCTATTGGGAATGGGATAGTTTTCTTTATTCCTATTTCAGATGCCTCATTATTAGTGTATAGAAATGCAACTGATTTCCATATGTTTATTTTATACCCAGCAACTTTTCTGAATTTGTTAATTAGTTGTTTCTGGTTGAGCTTTTGGGATTTCCTATATATAAAATAATTTCATCTGCAAATAATGACAGTTTTACTTTTTCCTTTCTAATTTTGATGCCTTTACTTCTTTGCCTTGCTTAATTGCTCTAGTTAGGACTTCTAGTACTATGTTGAATTAGAGGGTGAGAGTGGGCATTCTTGTCTTATTTCTGACCTTAGAGGAAAAGCTTTTCACTGTTGGGTATAATTTTAGCTGTGGGTCTCTGGAAAACAGTATGGAGGTTTCTTAAAAAGTTGAAAATAGAGCTACCCTGTGACCTAGCCATTGTTCTACTGGGTATTTACCCTAAAGATACAAATGTAGTGATCCAAAGGGCCAAGTGCACCCCAATGTTTATAGCAGCGATGTCCACAATAGCCAAACTATGGAAGAACCTAGATGTCCATAATATATGAATGGTTAAAAAGATGTGGTATATATATATACAATGGAATACTGTGCAGCCATCAAAATCCACCAAATCTTGTAATTTGCAATGACATGGATGGAACTAGAGGGTATTTTTCTGAGCAAAATAAATCAATCAGAGAAAGACAATTGTCATATGATCTCCCTGATATGAGGAATTTGAAAGGTAGGGTGGGGGTTCATAGGGGAAGGGAGGGAAAAATGAAATAAGATGGGACTGGTCAGGGAGGCAAACCGGAAGAGAGTTTTAATCTCAGGAAACAGGGCTACTGGAGGGGTGGGGGTGGGAAGGATGAGGTGGCTGGGTGATGGATACTGGGGAGGGTATGAGCTATGGTGAACACTGTGAATTGTTTAAGACTGATGATTCACATACTTGTACACCTGAAACAAATAATACATTATATGTTAATTAAAATAAATTCAATGTTAGCTGTGTGTTTGTCAGATATAGCCTTTACTGAGGTATGCTCCTTCTATATTCAGTCTGTTGAAGATTCTTTTTGTTTTGTTTTGTTTTGTTTTTTATCTTGAATGGTGGTTGCATTTTGTCAGATGCTTTTTCTGATGATCATGTGATTTTTAGCTTTCATTCTATTAATGTAGCATGTTATTTAGTTGCATATATTGAGGATAAATCCCACTTTGTCATAATGTATAATCATTATAATGTGTTCTTGAAATTAATTTGAAATGGTAACTTATGCAGCCATGATGCTGTTTCCATTTTCATTTGTTTCAAGATAGTTTTTTTTTTCTCTTTTCTTTGTTTCTTTGACCCATTGATTTTTCAGGAATATGTTATTTAATTTCCACATATTATTGACTTTTTTCATCTTTCCTCTTGTTGATTTCTAGTTTCATACCACAGTGGTCAGAAAAGATAGTTGCCAACACTTGTTATGTGGCCTACGATCTTATTTGTACTGGACACTATTCTGTGCATGCTTGAGAAGAATATGTAGTCTGCTACTATTGGATGGGATGTCCTACATAGTTTTTTTTTAATAAATATTTATATTAAATCTTATTAGCATTAACATATACTTTATTCACATAAATGAATATTTTGATGACTTTGTAAGTGTACTACACTCTGATTTAATATATACAGAAGCTTTTCCAAAGGAGAGAGAAATCTCCAAACTTGTAAAGTTGTATATATGTTATATACAGATTTTTTTATGTCAAAAAAAATTTTTTAAAGAGGAAGAAGGAACATTTTCTAAAAATTGGATTGTAATCTCTATAAATGAAACAGAGGTCATATTTTGCTATATATTTTTTAGTCAGGTTGCTCCTCCAAACTTCCAATAAACACTATAATATAAGTGTTTTTATCAAGACTTGTATCTTGGTAAAACAGACATTTGACTGTTATTCCCTAGCAAGAATTGTTACTGAAAATATTTGAATAGTTATGGGCATAGATTCTAGGGTCTAGATTTGAATTTCAACACTATCTTTTTTTTAATTTATTTTTTATTTTCAGCATAACAGTATTCATTATTTTTGCACCACACCCAGTGCTCCATGCAATCCGTGCCCTCTATAATACCCACCACCTGGTACCCTGACCTCCTACCCCCCGCCCCTTCAAAACCCTCAGATTGTTTTTCAGAGTCCATAGTCTCTCATGGTTCACCTCCCCTTCCAACTTCCCCCAACTCCCTTCTCCTCTCTAACTCCCCATGTCCTCCATGCTATTTGTTATGCTCCACAAATAAGTGAATCCATATGATAATTGACTCTCTCTGCTTGACTGATTTCACTCAGCATAATCTCTTCCAGTCCCGTCCATGTTGCTACAAAAGTTGGATATTCATCCTTTCTGATGGAGGCATAATACTCCATAGTGTATAGGACCTTACACCAGTTAGAATGGCCAAAATTAGCAAGACAGGAAACAACATGTGTTGGAGGGGATGTGGAGAAAGGGGAATCCTCTTCCACTGTTGGTGGGAATGCAAGTTGGTGCAGCCTCTTTGGAGAACAATGTGGAGATTCCTCAAGAAATTAAAAATAGAGCTTCCCTATGACCCTGCCATTGCACTACTGGGTGTTTACCACAAAGATACAGATGTGAAAAGAAGGCCCATCTGTACCCCAATGTTTATAGCAGCAATGGCCACGGTCACCAAACTGTGGAAAGAACCAAGATGTCCTTCAACGGACGAATGGATAAGGAAGATGTGGTCAACACTATCTTTTTATAGTTTTATGACATTGGGCAAATTACTTTGTTGCTTCATTTTTAATTTTGGGATGAGACAAAAACAATTTACATATATTGTAGTTGTATTTGTAGAGATTAGATAATTTAAAAATTGCTTGGAACCCTGCATAGTTCAATAAATGTGAACTATTGTTCTTATGTAGTTGTGCGTGATCAGCCAAGGCATCCAGGGACTGTAAGCAGTGGCCCAAATGAGTAACATGAAGTAACACTGCTATGCTACATATGGAAGTGTATCCATGATTCTATTTCTCCTGCATACAAGTATGGGTATAAAATTATTCATTCAGGCTCCATAATTCCTGAAAATTATTGAAAATCCTGAAAATTATTCATTCAGGATACTCCATAATTCCCTAAACTCTTCTCTTTCAGGTATGACTTCTTCACCCCTCACCATGATACCATGTGCTTTTCTTCTGGAATATCACATTATTTAGGTCTAGGGAAAGAGTAGTTGCTGGCTGTATGCATGATGACCAGGTGGTGATCAGGAGGTTCTAGAGATGTAAGATAAAGTCCTGGTTGCATGACACTGTCTGTATCCCTGCTGTAATAAGTCAGGAGGTTATCAAAAAATACCAATATTATATGGCTTAACATAATGAAAGTTTATTATTCATGGCAAGATAGGATGTAGGCAGGATAATGTTCCCCAAAATAGTGACTTAGGGATATTATTGAGAAAAAGAATCATTCTGTAGTGATATTACACTATGCTACCCTTTTAATCCACAAATTCTAACATCCAGGATATTTCCTGTATACTTACTAGAAGAAATTTGGACCATGGTTAATGTTGAACATATAAAAGATCTTTTCATTAATAAGTGGAAAGTTTTGAGGAATATAAAATCTACCCTGTTATTATTTCTTTATTCAAGCTAAATATTGGCCCCACAAAAACTAAAAATGTCTTACTTCTTGTTCTTCTAGGTATTTATGTTAGCATTGACCTATGGAAAATAGTATAGAACTATAAGAGGGATGGACTGATATAGCAGGATTTAGTTTCACAACTGATGCTATAGACAAAAATCAAACTCTAAACTGAATAATGAAATGAATGTATTTACAAACCAGTCATGTGTAAGTTTTGTTCTATTCACTAAATAACTTGACATTTTAGTTTTGATACATTTGACAAATTTCTTTTTCTTTTGTGGAGTTAAGTGTAACTTTATATTTTACAGTGTTTTATTAGTTTAAGGTGTACAGTATAGTGATTCAACAATTCTGTACCTCACCTAGTGCTAACCATGGCAAGTGAACTCCTTAATCCCCTACTTAACCCAAATTCTACACACCCTTCTCTGTTAACCATCAGTTTGTTCTTTATAGTTCACAGTATGTTTCATGATTTCTCTCTTTTCCCTTTGATCATTTGTTTTATTTCTTAAATTCCAACTATGAGTAAAATCATATGGTATTTTTCTCTGACTAATTCATTGTGCTTAGCATGCTGTCTTGCTCCATCCATGTTTTTGTAGTGGCAAGATTTTCATTCCTTTTTATGGCTGAATAATATCCCACTTTTTTATCCATTCATCAATTGATGGATACTTGGGCTGCTGCTTCCATATCTTGCCTACTATAAATAATGCTGCTATAGACATTGGGGTGTATGCATCCCTTTGAATTAGTGTTTTTATATTATTTGGGTTAAGGCCTAGTAGTGTGATTACTGGATTGTAGGTTAGTTCTATTTTTAACTTGTTGAAGAGGCTCCATATTGTATTCCACCAGTTTGCATTCCCACTGACAGTGCACTAGTGTTCCTTTTTTTCAACATTCTTGTGAACACCTGCTGTTTCTTGTATTGTTGGTTTTAGCCATTGTGAGAGGTGTGAGGGGATTTTTCTTTGTAGTTTTGATTTGTATTTCCCTGATGGTAAGGATGATGAACACATTTTTGTGTGTCTGTTAGCCACCTGGATGTCTTCTTTGGAGAAATGTCTGTTCATGTCTTCTTCCCAGTTTTAATTGGATTATTTGTTTTTTGTTTTTGTTTGTTTTTGGCTATTAACATGTTTAATATATATATATATATATATATATATATATATATATTGGATACTAATTTTTTATCAGATAGGCCATTTCCAAATATCTCCTCCCATTCTGTAGATTGCCTTTTCATTTTGTTGATTGTTTACTTCACTTTGCAGAAGATTTTTTTTTCTTTTTAGTTTCAGTGTAGGATTTAGTAACTCCACACTTAACATACGACACCCAGTGCTCATCACAGCACTCTTATTCTTAATGGCTGTCACCTACTTAATCAATTCCCTTACCCAACTCTCCTCCTTTGCCAACAACTGTTGTTTCTTGTGTTGTTGATTTTAGCTATTCTGACAGGTGTGAGGTGATATCTCATTGTAGTGTTGATTTGCATGTGCCTGGTTTAAGTAATGACGAGCATCTTTTCATGTGTCTGTTTGCAATCTGTATGTCTTTGAAAAAATGTGTTTCCATATCTTCTGCCCATTTTTAAATTAGATTATTTGCTTTTTGGGTGTTGAGTTTGGTAAGTTCTTGATATATATTGAATATTGACTATCAGATATGTCATTTGCAGATATCTTCTCCCATTCTGTAGGGTGCCATTTAGTTTTGTTAATTGTCTCCTTCACTGTGCAGAAGCTTTTTATTTTGATGAAGTCCCAATAGTTTATTTTTGCTTTTGTCTCCCTGTTCTCTGAAGAAGTATCTAGTAAGTACTTGCTATGGACAGTGTCAAAGAGGTTACCGCCTGTGTTCTCCTCTAGGGTTTTAAGGATTCTTGTCTTCCATTTAGTTCCATTTTGAATTTACTTTTGTGTATGGTATAAGAAAATGATTCAGTTTTATTGTTTTGAATGTTGCTATCCAGTTTCCCAATGCCACTATCATTTTCCCCCACTGGATATTATTCTCTGCTTTGTAGAGATTAATTGGCCATATAGCTGTGGATTCTTTTCTGGGTTTTCTGTTCTGTTCTGTTGATCTAAGTGTCTGTTTCTGTGCCAGTAGCATACTCTTTTGATTACTAGTTTTGTAATATGCCTTGAAGTCCAAAATTTTGAGGTCTCCAGCTTTGTTTTTCTTTTTCAAAGTTGCTTTGGCTATTTGGGGTCTTCTTTGGTTCTATACAGATTTTAGGATTGCTTGTTTTAGCTCTGTGAAAAATACTGTTGATATTTCGGTAGGGGTTGCATTAAATGTATAGATTGCTTTGATTAGTATAGACTTTTAAAAATTTATTTATTTTTAGCATAACAGTATTCATTATTTTTGCACCACACCCAGTGCTCCATGCAATACATGCCCTCTATAATACCCACCACCTGGTACCCCAACCTCCCCCCCCCGCCACTTCAAACCCCACAGATTGTTTTTCAGAGTCCATAGTCTCTCATGTTTCACCTCCCCTTCCAATTTCCCCCAACTCCCTTCTCCTCTCTAACTCCCCATGTCCTCCATGCTCCACAAATAAGTGAAACCATATGATAATTTACTCTTTCTGCTTGACTGATTTCACTCAGCATAATCTCTTCCAGTCCCGTCCATGTTGCTACAAAAGTTCGGTATTCATCCTTTCTGATGGAGGCATAATACTCCATCGTATATATGGACCACATCTTCATTAGTATAGACATTTTAACAAAATTTTTCTTCTAATCCATGAGCATGGAATGTCTTTCCATTTCTTTCCTGTTCATTCTCTTTCATTAGTGTTTTATAATTTTCAGAGTGCAGATCTTTCACATCATTGGTTAGGTTTGTTCTTAGGTATCTTATTGTTATTGCTGCAGTTATAAACGAGATACATTCCTTAATTTCTCTTTCTGATGCATTATTATTGGTGTATAGAAAGGCAAACAGATTTATATATGTTTACTTTGTATGTATGTATGTATGTGTGTATGTCTACTTTGACTCGTTACCTAATTTGTTTATCAGTTCTAGCAGTTTTTTTGGTAGAAACCTTTGGCTTTTCTCTCTATATATACCATGTCATCTGTAAATAGTGAAAGTTTGACTTATTTCTTGCCAGTTTGAATGCCTTTTATTTATTTTTGCTGTCTGATTACTATGGTTAACATTTCTAGTACTATGTTGACTAAAAGTGGTGTGAGTGGACAGCATTGTCTTGTGCCTAACCTTAGGGATAAGACTCTGTTTTTCTCCTTTAGGATGATGTGAGCTTTGCATTTTTCATATATGGCCTTTATTATTTTGAAGTATGTTAACTCCAACCCTACTTTGTTGAGGCTTTTTATCATAAAAGGATGTTGTGGTTTGCCAAATGATTTTTCCTGCATCTATTGACATGGTCATATGGTTCTTACCTTACTCTTATTGTTATGATGTATCACATTGATTCATTTGCAAATAGTGAAGCACCCTTGTAGCCCAGGAGTAAATCCCAATACTTGTGAAGGATTGTTTTTTAATGTCTTGTGTGTGTAGAATGTATTTGGAAATTTTCCTTCCTTTTCTATTTTTTTTTTTTTTGGCATAGAATAATAGGTATTAAGTCTTGTTTAAGTGCTTGGTAGAATTCACCTGTAATATCTTCTGCTCCTTGGCTTTTGTTTTTGATTACTGTTTCAAATTTCAAATTGTTTTTTGCTTATTATCAGTCTTCTTAAAATTTCTATTTCATCCAGGTAATTTATATGGTTCTAGGAACTTATCCATTGCTTTTAGGTTGTCCAAGTTTTTGGCATATAGTTTTTCATAATATTCACTTACAATTATTTGTGTTTCTGTGAAATTGTTTGTGATTTCTCCTTTCTTGGTTGAGATTTTATTTGCATTCTTTCTCTATTCTTTTTGTTAAGTGTGGTGAGCAGTTTATCAATTTTATTGATTTTTTTTCAAAGAACCAGCTCCTGATTTCATCAATCTGTTCTATTGGTTTTTTGTTCTGTTTTGTTTTGTTTTTAGTTTCTATTTTATTTACTTCTCTAATATTTTTTATTTGCTTCCTTTTGCTGGCTTTGGGTTTTGTTTTGCTTGGTTTTGTTTTTCTGGCTCCTTTAGGTGTAAGGTTAAGTTCTTTATTTGAGATTTTTCTTGCTTCTTGAGTTAGGCCTGTATTTCCATAAAATCCCCTCTTCAAACTGCTTTTGCTGCATCCCAAAGGTTTTGGGCCATTGTGTTTTCATTTTTATTTGTGTCCATGTTTTTTTATAATTTATTTTTTGGTTTCCAGTTTGAACCATGCATTCTTTAGTAGTATGCTATTTAACATTGATATGTTTATAGTCCTTCCTGATTTTTTTCTTGTGGTTGACTTCTAGCTTCATACCATTGTGTTCAGAAAAGATGCATGGTTTTACTTCTGTCTTCTTGAATTTGTTGTGGCTGGTTTTGTGGGCTAATATGTGACCTATTCTAGAGAATGTTCTGCATGCACTTGAACAGAATGTGTATTATACTGTTTTAGGATGGAATGCTCTGAATATATCTGTTAAATCCTTCCAGATTGATGTGTCATTCAAAGCCATTCTTTCCCTGTAATTTCTGTTTAGAAAATATCTCCATTGATGCAATTGTGTGTTAAGGTTCCCTATTATTATTGTATTATTTTCAGTTAGTTCGTTTATGTTTCTTATTTTTTTAAAAGATTTTACTTATCTATTATTTGAGAGAGAGAGAGAGAAAGAGGGAGAGAGAATGAGAGAGAGAGGATGAGAGGAGAGAGGTCAGTGGGAGAAGCAGACTCCCTGCCAAGCAGGGAGCCCAATCTGGGACTTGATCCTGGTACTCCAGGATCATGACCTGAGCCGAAGGCAGTCGCTTAACCAACTGAGCCACTCAGGCACCCTGTTTATATTTGTTATTAACCATTTATTGTTTTGGGGTATTTCTATGTTGGCTGCATAAATATTTATAATTGTTATATCTTCTTGTTGGATTGTCCCCTTTGTTGTGATATAATGTCTTTGTCTCTTTTTCAGCCTTTGGTTTAAGGTCTAGCTTGTCCAAAACAATTACTGATACTGTGGCTTTCTTTTCAAATCCGTTGTCATGACAGATGTTTCTCCATCCCCTCACTTTCAATCTGCATGGGTGTTTAGGTCTAAAATAAGTCCCTTTAAGGCAGCATATGGGTCTGATATTTTTTTATCCATTCTGTCATCCTTTGTCTTTTGTTTGGTTCATTTATTCTATTATATTCAGAGTAATTATTGATAATATGTATTTGTTGCCATTTTATTACTTGTTTTGTGGTTGTTTCTGAAGATTTTCTCTGATCTTTTCATCTTTCATGTTTTGCTGATTTTCTTTAGTGATATATTTAGATTTCTTTCCCTTTACTCTTTGCATGTTTATTAGTGGTTTTAATATATGGTTACCATTAGGTTTATGTACAACCTCTTTTGCATTAGCAGTCTACTTTAAGTTGATAATCACTTAAGTTTGAACCCATCCTTTCCTCCCTTTCCCACATTTTAGGCATATCTTATTATATTTTACATGCTTTTATGAGAGTTTCATGACTTTTTTTTTACAGAAATACTATTTTTATTGCTTTTGTGTTTACTACCTTGATACTGTTAGTTTTGGTTTCTCCTTTTCACTCAGTCCCCTTTAAAATTTCTTGAAGAGCTGTTTTAGTGATCATGAACTTCTTCAAAAATTTTTTTCTTTTCTTTTCTTTCTTTATTTTTTGGTCTGGGAAACTACCTATTCTATTCTGAATGATAGCCTTGTTGAATAGAGTATTCTTGGCTATAGATTTTTCCCACTCAGGACTTTGAGTATATTGTGCCACTCTCTTCTGGCTTGCTGAGTTTATGCTGAAAAATCTTTTTTTAAAAAGATTTTTGCTAGTCTTATGGGTTTTCCTTGTGTGTTACTGTCCTCTTTTGTCTTGCTTCTTTTAAGATTTTTTTTAATCACTATATTTTTGCAAGTTTTAGTACAGTATGTCTTGTTGTGGATTGGCTTTTCTTGATTTTGATGGGCGTTCTCTGTACCTCCTAGATCTGGATATAGGTTTCCATCCCCAAATTAGGGAAGTTTTCAGCTATGATTTCCTCAATAAACTTTCTGTCCTCTTTTCTCTTCTGGGACTCCTGTAATACAAATGTTAAAACCTTTGATGGAGAGAGTGATATCCCTAGGTCTATTCTCAGTTTGAATCATTAATTTTTCTTTCTCTTGTTAAGCTTGATTACTTTCCATTACTCTGCATTCTAGGATACTAATTTGTTCCTCTGCCTCTTCCATCCTCCTATTCATTCCAGCAAGTGTGTTTTGTTTCTCATTTTGTTTACTGAGCCCTTTATCTCTATGTTGTTCCTTATCTCTGTGTTAAGGGTCTCACCCATGTCTTCCTCTCTTTTCCCAAACCCTGTGAGTATCCTTATGATCATTGCTTTGAATTCTCTATCAGGCATGTTATTAATATTTTTTTGCTTAGATGTCTGGCTATGTCTTTGTACTCTTCTTTCATTTGGGTTAAATTTTCCTGTCTCCTCATGTTATGTTCTTCTCTGTGTTAAGAAAGTCAGCTATGTCTTCTGGTCTTGAAAGTAGTGACTTTATGAAAAAGAGGTCCTGGAGAACCCTTCAGTACAATGTCCCCTGTTCACCAAAACCTGGCACTTCAGGAGATTACCCTGTGTGTGTTTTTTATGCTGTGCTGTTGTGTCTGAGTCACTTTTCCTTTCAGTACAGTCATCTGCAGTGACTCTCTTACTTGATGGGGGCCTATGATTGCCCTCTGTGGTGTTAGTGGAACCCAGACAAGCCAGCTCTAGGGGTGTTGTACCCATTAGGGAACTGGGAGCAGGTTGGCAGTATTAGTAAAATTTGCTTTGGGACATTAGTCCTATGCTGGATCCCCTGCAGTGCTGCAGTAGCTGGGGGTGTGAGGTTTGGCACCATGTATGATGTTGTTTTCGTGTGGCTGGATTGTGTTGGACTTGGCATACAAAGGTGGTCTAGGTGCACATTTGGGCCCAGGGGAGTTGGTGTGTCCTATGTGCTGCAGCAGCTCTGCACTCAGTGGCTGGGTGGGACACATGTAGCCTTGGGTCAAGGCTACAAATGTCTATGCAGTCCTGCCTGTAGCAGGTAGTTCTGTGTTTATGCTGAGAGGTGGGGGAGGAAAATGTGGCCTGCCAGCCTTGTTTTCAAAGGAGTCCCTCAACATGCTCTGAAATAAGTATGAAAAAATCTGTCTACTGTTTGCCCCAGTATTGTACAAGTTGCCTTTTTTATGTTGCCTCTCTACATAGTTTCCTGTCTTTAAAGGGGAGGTGACCTAGCTTCCAATGGCCCTCAGGTTCATCCAGTGCTAAGTCAGCCAACTTTTGAAGCTCCAGGCCCCCAATACCACTGGTTTTTAAAAACTTATGTAATTTAGCCCATCTGGTTTTTAAAGTGAAATTTTATGGGGATTAATCTTCCATATGTGTGCTCTGTAGTGCGAGGGCCCATTTCTCTGCCCTCTCCATGCACACAACTCCCTCCCTCCTGGGGGAGCCTCCCTCTGCTTTTTTGACCTTCCTAAACTTCCAGATGTAGCTTCTTCTCTATATTTAGTTGTGGAGTTTGTTCTGCAAGTCTTTGGATTGTTCTCTGAGATACTGACTTGGGTATGGATGATACCTAGTTTAAACATGGGATGGGTGAGCCCAAGGTCCTCCTATTCCACCATCTTCCTAAGTTCCTGGCAATTTTCAATGTCTTTGATGGCAAGTTTAACATTTGCCGTAATCAATATAGAATTCTATGTGTAATCTGCTTTGAAATATATTATTTTTCTGGTTACTTTTTATTAAATATGTATATATAGAACTTACTGTAGTGTTCTGGAATACTTAATGGTTAACCATATCCATTTAAAATATTAATTCTAATCCCAGCACATCAGTTACACATTTCTTGTGAATTTTCAAGCCAACATTATAAATTCAATTAGTCAAGGTGACTAAATTACTTCTCCAAGTGAATATTAAATGACCTCTGACTGGTAATGTGTTTTATTTGAGTTGGCATAAAGAGGAAATAGACTTTTGCAAGGCTTTCAATGATGAGTAGATTTGTTTATATAAAGAGGAAAAGGATCATTTCAGGAGGAAGGTGAAAATGAGCAGTGGTATTTTTAGGATCCCTTAGCCAGCAAGCATCTTGAAAGATTATAATGGAGGATGAGGCTGGAAATCTAGATTAAGTCCAGACTAAGGAGGGCTTTTGACTATCAGGTGAAGAATTTTCAGCTATGTTTTTTAGGTTTTTCATGAAGATTACTTTTTAATCAGTGTGCAAGATGAAATGGCTGGGAGGAGCCTGGAGACAGGAAAACCAATTGGGAGGTTGTATTAATTTAGGCTGATATGTTATATACCCTAAATTGGTAGAGAGAGAGATAATGGAACAATAAATTCAAGAGATATTAAAAGGAAAACTAATGAGGCCCTTGTCAGTGTGTATTATATCTATATAAAAGATATTTAGAGACTTTCAAATTTATAAAACATGTCCACATATAAGAAAAAAATAAAGAAGAAATTTGTTTTAATTCTGAGTAAACAGAATAGTGATGGAGTCTATAATAGAATCTCTGTCTCTTTTTCTTCCTGTCTCCCCCGTCTTTTTGTCCTGCCATGAGAGGTAAGGGCTAGATTTTAGATAATTTGAATTTAAGTGATAGGAAGACAGTTATGCTGAGCAATTTAGTATCTCTAAGTGATATATGTGACTAATGGCATAAGTATACAAAACTGGAATTATAATTTTGTGTGTAACATGTAAAAATGTAGAAGTTGGTTATAGTTATTGCTGCTTAAACTAGATAGTATATAAGTAGTTTTGGTGGGGCCTTAGTTTCCATGATTTCCCCATTTTTATAACTATCTGTATACTATAGCTCACTTGATTATTTTCATTTATAAGAATATTGATGATAGAAAAATTACCTATGCTTAGTGAGACTACGTATGTAGCTAACACAAAGCACAGGTTTCTAAACTCACAAAATAAAAAGTACTCCTGCCTAAATCTTAAACTAAAATTAATCTGTATTTGTTTAAAGAAGAGAGTTCATTATGAAAACTTCATGAAATTTTGAGGTTTACTATGACTTTTATCAAAAATTAGAAAGTTTGTCATTGTCTAAGTCACCTTTTGATTTTTCAAAATATGTTGGTAAGCTTAAGTAATGACCCAGCAAGCTTTCTGGTTCATTTTTGTTAGTATTTTGGTTATTTCATGCCTGCTTCTTACCAAATCTCAGTATTTTTAGTGCAGCAAAAGCATTGCTTTGATGAGAATCTACCAGTTTGCCATTTCCTTTCTAGTATTATGTCTAGTTTAAATTACAAATGATTCTTTAGCATTTACATAGTACAGCACGTTTCAGTCATGTTGATATGTATCTCAGAATTATTTCCCTAGTTATGGCATTTGTATTATTCCTATTGCCCTGGTTAATAAGATGATATGGAATATGCATGTATGTGTTTATCAATGCAAGTATACTGAGACAATTGAAAAATTGCATTGAAAGCCAAAGGACCCTTCTTTTTTTCTTTTTTTAAAATAAATTTATTTATTTATTTTCAGAAAAACAGTATTCATTATTTTTTTTCACCACACCCACTGCTCCATGCAATCCGTGCCTTCCATAATACCCACCACCCAGTACCCCAACCTCCTACCTCCCCGCCACTTCAAACCCCTCATATTATTTTTTGGATTCTATAGTCTCTCATGCTTCACCTCCCCTTCCAATTTCTCCCAACTCCATTCTCCTCTCTAATACCCCTTGTCCTCCATGCTATTTGTTATGCTCCACAAATAAGTGAAACCATATGATAATTGACTCTCTCTGCTTGACTTATTTCACTCAGCATAATCTCTTCCAGTCCCGTCCATGTTGCTACAAAAGTTGGGTATTCGTCCTTTCTGATGGAGGCATAATACTCCATAGTGTATATGGACCACATCTTCCTTATCCATTTGTTCGTTGAAGGGCATCTTGGTTCTTTCCATAGTTTGGCGACCATGGCCATTGCTGCTATAAACATTGGGGTACAGATGGTCCTTTTCACAACATCTGTATCTTTGGGGTAAATACCCAGGAGTGCAATTGCAGGGTCATAGGAAAGTTCTATTTTTAATTTCTTGAGGAATCTCCACACTGTTCTCCAAAGAGGCTGCAGCAACTTGCATTCCCACCAACAGTGTAAGAGGGTTCCCCTTTCTCCACATCCTCTCCAACACATGTTTCCTGTTTTGTTAATTTTGGCCATTCTAACTGGTGTAAGGTGATATCTCAATGTGGTTTAATTTGAATCTCCCTGAGGGCTAGTGATGATGAACATTTTTTCATGTGTCTGACAGCCATTTGTATGTCTTGATTGGAGAATTGTCTGTTCATATCTTCTGCCCATTTTTTGATATGTTTTCCTGTTTCGTGTGTGTTGAGTTTGAGGAGTTCATTATAGATCCTGGATATCAACCTTTTGTCTGTACTGTCATTTGCAAATATCTTCTGCCATTCCATGGGTTGCCTTTTTGTTTTTTTGACTGTTTCCTTTGTTGTGCAGAAGCTTTTGATTTTGATGAAGTCCCAGAAGTTTATTTTCGCTTTTGTTTCCTTTGCCTTTGGAGACATATCTTGAAAGAAGTTGCTGTGGCTGATATCGAAGAGATTACTGCCTATGTTCTCCTCTAGAATTCTGATGGATTCCTGTCTCACATTGAGGTCTTTTATCCATTTTGAGTTGATCTTTGTGTACGGTGTAAGAGAATGGTCGAGTTTCATTCTTCTACATATAGCTGTCCAGTTTTCCCAGCACCATTTATTGAAGAGACGGTCTTTTTTCCACTGTATATTTTTTCCTGTTTTGTCGAAGATTAATTGACCGTAGAGTTGAGGGTCCATATCTGGGCTCTCTACTCTGTTCCACTGGTCTATGTGTCTGTTTTTATGCCAGTACCATGCTGTCTTGGTTATCACAGCTTTGTAGTAAAGTTTGAAAGCAGGTAACACGATGCCCCCCATTTTATTTTTGTTTTTCAACATTTCCTTAGCGATTCGGGGTCTCTTCTGATTCCATACAAATTTTTGGATTATTTCAAAGGTCCCTTCTTTTAATTTGTGAATTACAACTGTCTCCATAATGCTGTCCATTGTCACTTCTTTGAACCGAATTATTTATACTATATAAAATAAAGATTAATAAATAATTTCCTTTTTCATATGCTAAGACAAAGATGTAGTTTTGTACAAAGACATGCTACAGTACCAAACTGGATTCTTCTCTTTTATTTGTCCCAATTTATGTCTAATGCTTAATGCATCAGTGCTGTCCTTCCCCTTTCAGAGGCCTCTTTAATTTACTATTACAGTCATTCATTATCCTTGTCCTCTTGTCTCCTCTGATCTGATGCTTTCTTTATTGTATATATTGTATATCCCTATAATAGTTTTCTTCAAGTACCACTTCTATTTCCTGGCCATTAATAAGTCTGTCTCATTTCACATTTCTAAATCTGCTTTCCCTCATCAATTCTATGAGTTTCTGGTTACCTTCCATTGCTAATTTGAAGTTGATGACTTTGTAAATGTCCCTTTATGTTTTCCTTCTCATTGTAGATCAACACTCTTAAACATTTGTTAAGGGAGACCCACTGGGTACTGAGCATAATTCATAGAAGTTTAGACTCTAGAGTTAACATTTAGCTGGATCTTTAAACCTCAAAACTATTGATATTTTGAATTGGTTAATTGTTTGTTGCTAGGGACTGTCTTGTACACTGTAGAACATTTAGCAGCATTCCTTCCTACTACCCAATTAATGCCATTAACAGTCCTCTTCCCACCCATTTGTGACAACTAAAAATGTCTCCAAACAATGCCAATATACCAGTGGGGCCAAATCACTCACATTTGGGAACTGTGGATCTGTAGGTTCACTTTGGGAGACCTATTTATATTAATTCAAATTGAGAACATTTTTTGAGCTCACAACTACATTTTGATGTCTTTAAATATATAGTGTTGCTTCTAACACATTCTCCTTCTACTAGGTGAGGCTCATGATGGCTTTTCAATAACCTTTCATCCCTGGTTCCTTAAATAACTGTTGTCCTATTTAATCATTTCTATTTGAGATACAATGAAAATAAGGTTTAATCTACATATGAAGTTTAGGAATCTCTAGGATATGAAGGACACATGAAACTTGATATGATTAAATATGCTGCTGTATTATGGGAACATTATTGGAAAAGGAATTTTGAACCTTATATAGGGACTAGAAAGCTCAATTTGAACATTGACAAAAGGGACTGATTGTTGAACAACAATCCCAAGATGGCTGATTTTAAGGACTATGAATGTTTACCCTGGACCAAACTAAAATCAAGGTATTTGTGTCTTGTGTTCTGTCATTATTCTGGTGAGATATAAATTTATATTACATTTTTAGAAAGAAAATAAATTAATATACATTGAGTGACCCTAAAAATAGTGATGTATTCTTAACAAGTAATTACATTTTAATAATCTGTCTGTAACTAGTCACTCATATCTCCTAATTAGTACTTTCTTTTGATTAAACATTTCTTTTGAGCTCTAGTAACATATATCCAACTGCATACTTCATATTTCCATTTAAATACTTCAGTGTATCTGAGTCTAGCAATCACAAAGTATAATTTTAAATTTGCAGTATTCTCCCCATCACTTGCCTTTCTGCTGGCCTGAGTTTATCTTAAAACACTTTCTCTCCATTGCTCACTGTCATGGTTTAAAAAAAAAAAGGCCAATAATTCTTTGACATTCTTCGCAGAGGAGGATGTATCTTTGTCCACTCCTCCTTGAATTTGGGTGTGCTTGTGATTTCTTCAGTCAATAAGGTAATGCTATGCAACCTTCAATGCTGGAATAGAAAAGGCTATGAGACTTGGGATGTGTGCTCTTTTGGGGCTTTCTTGGGACTTCCCATCTCAGAAGTTACTTGTGTGCTTTTTAGAAAATTCAGTCTACAAGGAGAGATTAGATGGTGGTGGTTTGGTTGCTGGTTACAGCTGAGTACAGCTTTCAGATTATTCAGTCCAGTCATCGGGTGTGTAACTAAAAAGGCTCCAGATATTTCCAGCTCCCAGCCAATTGAATCACTCCAAATTTACTTGCTCTTTTCAGCTAAGGCCTCAGATAATTTTTTCTACTGTGCCCAGTCTGAATCTCTTAACCTTTAGAATCCATGAGAAGTGCTCGCTTCGGCAGCACATATACTAAAATTAGAATCCATGAGAATAATTTGGTTGTTGTTTTATGCTACTAAGTTTGGCCTGGTTTGTTGTGCAATGATAGTAGCTATAACACATAATAGCATTATTTTAGTTTCAAAAGGTACCTGAGCTCTCTTTTACCTTAGAGCCCATGGTAGATGTGGTTGTCTGGGCATCCATTCCTCAGCTGCTGTAAATGTCAGCTCACAGCTACCTTTTTTCTTTGGAAAATAAACCTGGCTGACAGAAGCTGTCTTGCCTGGGAAATTACATCTCTCCTACCCCTGCAATGCAACACTAAGCCAGTGAATGACTGATACACTATTATACAGGTACAAATGGTCAGCCCCTAATGTCAGGGAGCAGCGAACTTTACAGTATGGTTTGTATGCCAGAGCCCTTCCTCTATGGATCAGGCCAAAGCTTGACTTTACCTTAGAGTACATCCTCACTCAGCTTTTGCTCCTTCACTATTCTGCTTCCTCTCTCTCCTTCACCTCCTAAAGGTTTTTTCCTGAAGAACATTTGCTCAGTATACTGTGTTCCTCCAAATATCCATCTCGGGCTTTGCTTCTCCAGAACCTGAAGTAAGATGGAACCTCTGCACATGAGCTCTTTCAGTTGTAATGTCCCATCTCAGATTTTTGCATGGCTGGCTCTTTACTGTGCTTCATATCTTAGCTTAATTGCCATTTCCTAAAACAGGAAGAATCCTTTCAATAGATGCAGAAAAAGCACTTGACAAAGTACAATGTCCATTCTTGATAAAAATCTGCAACAAAGTAGGGTTAGAGGTAACATGCCTCAGCATAATAAAGGCCATGTATTAAAAACCGTAGCTAAGAGTATCCTCAATGGGAAGTAACTGAGATATTTTACTCTATGGTCAGGAACAAAACAGGGATATCTACTCTTATTTTTAAAAGATCCATTTATTTCTTAGAGAGAGAGAATGTGTGTGCAAAAGTGGGGGGAGGCAGTGGGTGGGAATCTTCAAGCAGACTCTGAGTTGAGCATGGAGCCTGATTCAGGGCTTCATCTCATGACTCATGAGATCATGACCTGAGCCAAAGCCAAGAGTTGGACACTTCACTGACTGGTCAGCCAGGTGCCCCACGGATATCCACTGTTACTACTGTTTTTTAACATAGTACTGGAAGGAAATGTTGGATATTAATCCTTTCTGATGGCTCAGTAATATTCCATAGTGTATACGGACCATAACTTTATCCATTCATCTATTGAAGGGCATTTTAGCTCTTTTCATAGTTTGGTTATTGTGGACATTGCTGCTATGAACATTGGGGTGCATGTGGCTCTTCTTTTCACTATGTCTGTATCTTTGGGGTAAATACCCAGTGCAATTCCTGGGTCATAGGGTAGCTCTATTTTTAATTTTTTGAGAAAACTTCTCACTGTTTTCTGAAGTGGCTGCATTCCCACCAACAGTGTAAGAGGGTTCCCCTTTCTCCACAGCTTCTCCAGCATTTGTTGTTTCTTTCCTTGTCAATTTTTTCCATTCTAATTGGTGTAAGATGGTATCTCAGTGTGGTTTTGATTTGAATTTCCCTGATGGCTAATCATGAACATTTTTTCATGTGCCTGTTAGCCATTTGTATGTCTTCTTTGGAGAAAACATGAAAAAGAAACCCATAGTACTGGAAATCTTAGCCTCTGCAATCAGACAACAAAAAGAAATAAAAGGCATCCAAATGAGCAAGGAAGAACTCAAACTTTCACTATTTGCAGATGATATGATACTCTATATAGAAAACCTGAAGGATTCCATAAAAAAATTTCTAGAACTGATACATGAATTCAGTAAAGTCACAGGATACAAAATCAACATACAGAAATCTGTTGCATTTCAGAGTGCCTGGATGGCCCATTCAGTTAAGTGTCTGACTCTTGATTTCAGCTCAGGTCATGATCTCAGGATCATGAGATTGGGCCCCACCTCAGGCTCTGCACTCAGTGGGGAGTCTGATTGAGATTCTATACCTCTCCCTCTGCCCCTGCCTCCCTACACTCTCTGTCTCTAAAACAAATAAATAAATCTTTGGAAAAAAATGAATCTGTTGCATTTCTGCACACCAGTAATGAAGCAGCAGAAAGAGAAATCAAGGAATTAATCCCATTTATAATTGCACTGAAGCCAAGAAGATACCCAGGAAGAACACTAAACAAAGAGATTAGAACACTTATGGTAAATACCAGTATACTATAGAACACTTACAAAAGAAATGGAATATGACACAAGGATATGAAGACATTCCATGTTCATGGGTTGGAATAACAAATATTGTTAAATTGTTTATATTGCCCAAAAAAATCTACATATTTAATGCAATCCCTATCAAAATACCAACAGTTTTTTTTTACAGAGCCAGAACAAGCAATCCTACAATTTTCATGGAAGCACAAAAATAATCTGGGTAGCCAAAGCAACCTTGAAAAAGAAAACCAAAGCTAGAGGCATCACAGTTCTGGACTTCAAGGTATCTTACAAAGCTATAGTGATCAAAAGAGTATGGTACTGGTACAGAAATAGACACTTAGATCAACAGGACAGAATAGAAAACACAGAAATGAACCCACAACTGTATGGCCAATTAATCTTTGGCAAATCTGGAAAGAATGTCCAATCAGAAAAAGACATCTCTTCAACAAATGGTGTTGGGAAATTGGACAGCAACATGCAAAAAAATAAAACTGGACCACTTCCTTGTGCCATACACAAAAATAAAATAAAAATGGATCAAAGACCTAAATAAGAGACAGGAATCCATTAAAATCCTAGAGGAGAACAGAGGTAGTAACCTCTTTGACACTGTCCATAGCAAGTACTTACTCAAAACGTCTCCAGAGGAAAGGGAGACAAAAGTAAAAATAAATTATTGGTACTTCACCAAATTAATAAGCTGCACAGTGAAGGAAACAATCAGCAAAACTGAAAGGCAACCTACAGAATCAGAGAAGATATTTGTAAATAACAAATGTAAAAAAGGATTAGTATCCAAAGTAAAACTCTGTACCCAAAAATGAATAATCCAATTAAAATATGGGTGGAAGACATGAATAGATATCTTTCCAAAGAAGATGAAAGATGACCAACAGGCGATATGAGAAGGTACTCAATGTCAGTTATCATCAGGAATATGCAAATCAAAACTACAATGAACTATTATTACCCCATAGCTCTCAGAATGGCTAAAATCAACAAGACAAGCAACAATAGCTGTTGGCAAGGACTTAGAGAAATGGTAATAGTCTTGCACAGTTGATGGAAAGGCAGACTGGTGCGCCCATTCTGGAGAACAGCATGGAGGTTCCTCAAACATTAAAAAATAGAACTACCTTATGGTTCAGCCATTGCATTACCAGATATTTACCCAAGGAATACAAAAATAATAATTCTAAGAGATACATGCACCCCAGTGTTTATAGAAGCATTATCTACAATAGCCATATTATGGAAAGAACATAAGTGTCCCTTAATTGATGAATGGATAGAGAAGAAGGGACTATTACTCAGCCACAAAAAGAATGAAATTTTGCTATTTGCAATTTCATGGATGGAGCTAGACAGTATCATATATGCTATGTAAAATATATCAGAGAATGACAGATACCATATGATTTCACTCATATGTGGAATTTAAGACACAAAACAAACATTCCTAGTGGGGGAAGAAAGAGAAAGACAAATCGAGAAACAGACTCAATGCTAGAGAATAAACTGATGGTTACCAGAGGGGAGATGGGGGGATAGGTTAAAAAGGTTATGGGAATTAAAGAGTAGATTTGTTGTGATGAGTGTTGGGTTGTGTATGGAAGTGTTGAATCACCAAATTGTACACCTGAGTCTTATATTACATGATATGTTAACTAACTGGAATTTAAATGAAAACTTAAAAAATAATTTTAAAAAGTTTAAAAAATAAAAAAAACATAATTAAACATGTATTGAGTTTTAGTATCTATAAAAGACTTTTCTCTTGTCTTTGATGTCTGTTTACATTATTCTCTTACTAACTTCATCTCTACCTCATGCTGATTCTTTTGGTTTCCAGGATTCCTGTGCTCCCATAATAGCTTCTATTTACTCATTAAGGATCCCAGAGATTGATGTATATAGACCCTTCAAAGTTTTTTTTCTTGTTTTGTTTTTAAGATGTCCTGGTTTGTTCACTGGTGTAAATCAGAAATAGGCTGACATTCAGAATTAGGACTTAGGGAATAGAGTAACAGTCTTGCTACTTGACATACCCCTGGATCCGATGGAGGTCTGTGTAATATTTCCCTGGAAAACAAAAGAAATATCTATCTGGTTGTGGGGCTTTTTAAGCAATTAAATTTACTTATTTTTATTTATTTAATTTTAAAGATTTATTTATTTCTCTGCCTGCCTTTCTGCTTACTTGTGATCTCTCTCTTCTCAAGTAAATAAATAAAATCTTTAAAAAAATTACCAAAAAATGAGTTAAAGGCATAAAAGTGAGACCTGAAATCATAAAAATCCTAAAAGAGAGCACAGGCAGTAATTTCTCTGACATCAGCCCTAGAAACAATTTTTTAGATAGTCTCCTAAAACATGGGAAACAAACGCAAAAATGAACTATTGGGACTCCATCAAAATAAAAGGCCTTTGGACAACAAAGGAAACCATGAAGAACATTAAAAGACATATGGAGGTATTGAACAAAAGAAAAAAATTATCTACAAAAGCTCAAATTGATTGAAGTTATGTTAGGAACCCTGGAATTTTCTGGATATAATTCTAGACGATCAGTCTTCCTAAGTTGGCAAAACTATTCTTTTGTTGTATTAAATACTTTGGGAGTTTTCACTTTGATAAGAATATATGATGTGTGACTATTATTAATTTATTACATAGTATGATATGAAAATATGTCAACATATATAGTAAAACAGTAGTTGAAAAGAATTTTATTTTTTGAGTAGACAAAAGCATTCTTTTTTTTTCCAATTTATTTATTTTCAGAAAAACAGTAATCATTATTTTTTCACCACACCCAGTGCTCCATGCAAGCCGTGCCCTCTATAATACCCACCACCTGGTACCCAACCTCCCACCCCTCCGCCACTTCAAACCCCTCAGATTGTTTTTCAGAGTCCATAGTCTCTCATGGTTCACCACCCCTTCCAATTTACCCAAAAGCACATACCCTCCCCAATGTCCATAACCCTACCCCCCTTCTCCAAACCCCCCTCTCCCCAGCAACCCACAGTTTGTTTCGTGAGATTAAGAGTCACTTATGGTTTGTCTCCCTCCCTATCCCATCTTGTTGCATGGATTCTTCTCCTACCCACTTAAGCCCCCATGTTGCATCACCACTTCCTCATATCAGGGAGATCATATGATAGTTGTTTTTCTCCGCTTGACTTATTTCACTAAGCATGATACGCTCTAGTTCCATCCATGTTGTCGCAAATGGCAAGATTTCGTTTCTTTTGATGGCTGCATAGTATTCCATTGTGTATATATACCACTTCTTCTTGATCCATTCATCTGTTGATGGACATCTAGGTTCTTTCCATAGTTTGGCTATTGTGGACATTGCTGCTATAAACATTCGGGTGCACGTGCCCCTTTGGATCACTACGTTTGTATCTTTAGGGTAAATACCCAGTAGTGCAATTGCTGGGTCATAGGGCAGTTCTATTTTCAACATTTTGAGGAACCTCCATGCTGTTTTCCAGAGTGGTTGCACCAGCTTGCATTCCCACCAACAGTGTAGGAGGGTTCCCCTTTCTCTGCATCCTCGCCAGCATCTGTCATTTCCTGACTTGTTGATTTTAGCCATTCTGACTGGTGTGAGGTGATATCTCATTGTGGTTTTGATTTGACAAAAGCATTCTTAATAGTATTTATTTGTGTCTGATGATGAAAAATATTAAGAAAATATTCTGAAGAACTGTATGGATAAGCTTAATTGGAACTTTTGTTTGCATAAAAAACATAGCCTTTAATAAAATAGGGCTATGCATCTAAAAAAATTAAAAATATTTTACATTAAAATTTTTACCAAATCTGAAAAAAAAAAGACAACCCACTAAATGGGAAAAGGTATTTGCAAATGATATATCCGGTAAGGGGTTAATATCTAAAATATATAAAAAAGTCATACAACTTAGGGCACCTGAATGGCTCAGTGGGTTAAAACCTCTGCCTTCAGCTCAGGTAATGATCACAGGGTCCTGGGATTGAGCCCCACATGGGGCTCTCTGCTCAGCGGGGAGCCTGCTTCCCTTCATCTTTCTCTGCCTGCCTCTGCCTACTTGTGATCTCTGTCCAATAAATAAAAATCTTAAAAAATAATAAAAATATTTTTAAAAAGTCATAAAACTCATCATTACCTACCATCAAAGAAATACAAATCAAAACTTCAATGAGATACTACCTCATGCTTTTCAAAATGGCCACAATCAATAGCACAAAAAAAATCAGCTGTTGACAAGGACATGGGGAAAAAGGAACACTCCTGCTTTACTGGTGACAGCAGTACTGGTACAGGCAGTCTGGAAAAACAATATGGAGGGTCCTAAAAAGTTAAAATAGAAGTACCTTATAATCCAGCAATTGTACTTTAGGTGTTTACCCAAAGAATACAAAAATAAGAATTCAAGAGATACCCGCACCCTGATATTTATAGCAGCATTATCTACAATAGCCAAATTATGTCCATCACCTGATGAATAGATAAAGTAGTAGTGTGTGTACACACGCACACATACAATGGAATATTAGCCATCAAAAAGACTGAAATCTTTCCATTAGCCATGCAATGGATGGAGCTAGAGAATATAATGCTAAGTGAAATAAGTTAGTCAGAGAAAGGCAAAAACCATTTGATTTCACTCATATGTGGAATTTAAGAAATAAAACAAATGAGCAAAGGGAAAAAAGAGAAGGAAGGAGACTAATCAAGAAACAGACTCTTATGCTTGTGGAGCATAACAAATAGCATGGAGGACAAGGGGCGTTAGAGAGGAGTAGGGAATTTGGGTAAATTGGAAGGGGAGGTGAACCATGAGAGACTATGGACTCTGAAAAACAATCTGAGGGGTTTGAAGTGGCGGGGGGATGGGAGGTTGGGGTACCAGGTGGTGGGTATTATAGAGGGCACGGCTTGCATGGAGCACTGGGTGTGGTGAAAAAATAAGGAATAATGTTTTTCTGAAAATAAATAAATTGAAAAAAAAAGAGAAACAGATTCTTAATTAGAGAGAAGAAACTGATGGGAGGTAGGTTGGGGGTTGGGTTAAATAGGTAATGGGGATTAAGGAGTGTACTTGATGAGCTCCAGGTGATGTGGGGAAGTGTTGAATCAGTAAGTTGTACATCCTAACTAATATAACCTTGTATGTTAACTAACTGGAATTTAAATAAAAACTTAAAATAATACCCCACAGTGTGATACCACCTCACACCTGTCAGAATGGCTACAATAAAAAAGACAAGAAACAACAAGTGTTGGTGAAGATGTGGGGAAAAGGAGCCCTGGTGTATTGTCTGTGGTACTGCAAACAGGTGCAGCCACTGTGGAAATCGGTGTTTCTTCAAAAAACTATAAATAGAAATGCCATGAGATCCAATAATTCTATTTGATATTTACCCAGGTAAAACAAAAACACTATCTCAAAAATATATATGCATCCCTATGTTTATTGCATTATTTACAATAGCTAAGACATGGAATAAATCCAAGTTTTCATTAATAGATGAATGGATAAGGAAAATGTGTGTGTATACACACCCATATATCACACATACACACACTGTAGAACATTACTTAGCCATAAAAAAGGATAAGACTATGCCATTTGAGACATTGATGAATCTAGAGGGTATTATTCTAAGTGAAATAAGTAAAAGAAAGACCTATCATATGATTCCATTCATAAAAATTAATAAACAAAAAGTAGAATCAGAACTATAAATACAGAGAACTATTTATAAATGTAAATACAGAGAACTAGCTGATGGTTGCCAGAGAGGAGGGGATGGGGATGGGCAAAGTGAGTGAAAGGGAGAGGGGAATACAGGCCTCCAGTTGTGAAATGAATAAGTCACAGGAATAAAAAGGAGAGCATAAGGAATACAGTCAATGTAATAATGATGTAATAGGACAGATGGTAGTTACAGTTGTGAGCATAGCACAGTGTATAAACTTGTCAAATAAGTTGTGCACCTGAAACTAATGAAAGATTGTGTGTCAACTATACTCAAATTAAACATAGTTAATTCATTAAGCAAGTAAGTATTAAAAAAAAATACTTGCAAGCTAAGGCATATGGTCTTTATTCTGTAATTTGGGGGAAGTCACTGCAAGTTTGTGGGAAGGGGACTAGCCATAGAATTTAAATTTGTCAGATCTATGTGGGATACTCTAGAATGGGAAAACATTGAAAGAACAGAACCCTGTTAAAAGACTTTTGAATTAACCTTGAAGGGGGGATGAGATATGATTCTAGAAGTAGGAGTGGAGGGAAGGGAATGGATTAAAAAGAATTTATGGGTGCGCCTGGGTGGCTCATTGGGTTAAGCCTCTGCCTTTGGCTCAGGTCATGATCTCAGGGTCCTAGGATCGAGCCCTCCATCGGGCTCTCTGCTTAGCAGGGAGCCTGCTTTCCCCCCCTTTCTCTGCCTGCCTCTTTGCCTACTTGTGATCTATCTCTCTCTCTCTCCCTGTCAAATAAATAAATAAATAAATATTAAAAAAATACTTTATGAAGCAGAAATGACAGAAATCAGTGATTATTTAAATGAAGGGATGTTGTCCTTTTTCCCAGAGGAAGGACATTTAGAAAACTGCACCAGATTTAAGTCTGTAAAAATATACCATGGGCATTGCTGGTTCCTGATATTCGTGTATACTGCTTTCCTCCCTTGCTTGTCTTAATAATTGCTTGCTATAATATTCCTGGATTTCTGATCCCTAATAGTCTTATTTCTAATTTCCCATAGCCATGTTGGAACTTTATATTTTTCTTACCTATGAGACTTAATTTACTGGCTTACTGCTGTTGGCCTCCAACTTGTTTCTCTGACAGTGCTGTATGTCTCATTTGTATTAGGCATATGGTAAAGGCATGGATCAGTATTTTTTAAATTTAGCAGAGAAATGCATGTTAGAGTAAAATAGTGACTTCATTTTTAGAAATTTTGAGATGTCAATATGACAAGCATAGGGTGGAAAATATTTGTGGAATTTGTAAATGAGTTATCCAAACCAAAGAATGATATCTTTTGATTTATAATTTCAATCTAGATTTTCCATAAACTGCAAATTATCTATTGACTCAAACATATAATCTGTAAAAATGGTGACAAGCAACAAGCTCTCATGTGTTCTGTTGATTATTATTTTGGGCAACTATATATGATCAATATAATTTTTCTTTGCTGTACAGAAATTTATCATATTCTCATTGTATTGTAATCTTGTATATTCATTCATATTTTATCATTAGTGATCTGTTTTCACTTAAAGCAGACTTAGTGGTAGGATTTAAATATAATTTCTCTTATTAACTTTTATATACACAATTAGTTATAGTTTGAATTTCACATGACTATTTAGAATATTGAGAACTGAGATTTCAGTATAAAGGGGAGAACATTCAGATGAAGAATTCACTTTTTGCTGCTTAATGTTTAATTTTTTTTCTACCTCACAGTTTCCCCATTATTTGGCTCCATGACTTCATTGTTATTAACTGATTTATGGCCCATACTTATATAAAGAAAAGTAGTGACAGTGATCATACAAAAGAAGAGGCTGTTATCTTCTTAACTCTAATTCCTTGAGTACTGCCTAAAATAAATCTAGTTGGTGATAGCAATGTTTATGGTGAAAACTCTGACTCAGGATTTGATGAGGATTCATTTAGCTATGTAATTTCCTATGCAGTTTGACAGGGTCTCTTATGTCTATTATCCCCTGTCCCCTACTACCACTGATTATGTGATTATTTTATAATTCAAAATGTTTAGTAGGATATTTATCTCATTTGTTTTTTTTTCAATTTATTTATTTTCAGAAAAACATTATTCCTTATTTTTTCACCACACCCAGTGCTCCATGCAAGCCGTGCCCTCTATAATACCCACCACCTGGTACCCCAACCTCCCACCCCCCCGCCACTTCAAACGCCTCAGATTGTTTTTCAGAGTCCATAGTCTCTGGTGGTTCACCTCCCCTTCCAATTTACCCCAACTCCCTTCTCCTCTCTAACGCCCCTTGTCCTCCATGCTATTTGTTATGCTCCACAAATAAGTGAAACCATATGATAATTGACTCTCTCTGCTTGACTTGTTTCACTCAGCATAATCTCTTCCAGTCCCATCCATGTTGCTACAAAAGTTGGGTATTCATCCTTTCTGATGGAGGCATAATACTCCATAGTGTATATGGACCACATCTTCCTTATCCATTCATCCGTTGAAGGGCATCTTGGTTCTTTCCATAGTTTGGCGACCGTGGCCATTGCTGCTATAAACATTACGGTACAGATGGCCCTTCTTTTCACGACATCTGTATCTTTGGGGGTAAATACCCAGGAGTGCAATTGCAGGGTCATAGGGAAGCTCTATTTTTAATTTCTTAAGGAATCTCCACACTGTTCTCCAAAGAGGCTGCAGCAACTTGCATTCCCACCAACAGTGTAAGAGGGTTCCCCTTTCTCCACATCCTCTCCAACACATGTTGTTTCCTGTTTTGTTAATTTTGGCCATTCTAACTGGTGTAAGGTGATATCTCAATGTGGTTTTAATTTGAATCTCCCTGAGGGCTAATGATGATGAGCATTTTTTCATGTGTCTGATAGCCATTTGTATGTCTTGATTGGAGAAGTGTCTGTTCATATCTTCTGCCCATTTTTTGATGTGTTTGTCTGTTTCGTGTGTGTTGAGTTTGAGGAGTTCATTATAGATCCTGGATATCAACCTTTTGTCTGTACTGTCATTTGCAAATATCTTCACCCATTCCATAAATGGTGCTGGGAAAACTGGACAGCTATATGTAGAAGAATGAAACTCGACCATTCTCTTACACTGTACACAAAGATCAACTCAAAATGGATAAAAGACCTCAACGTGAGACAGGAATCCATCAGAATCCTAGAGGAGAACATAGGCAGTAATCTCTTTGATATCAGCCACAGCAACTTCTTTCAAGATACGACTCCAAAGGCAAAGGAAACAAAAGCGAAAATAAACTTCTGGGACTTCATCAAAATCAAAAGCTTCTGCACAGCAAAGGAAACAGTCAAAAAAACAAAGAGGCAACCCACGGAATGGGAGAAGATATTTGCAAATGACAGTACAGACAAAAGGTTGATATTCAGGATCTATAATGAACTCCTATTTATCTCATTTGTAAGTTGGAAAATTATAATTACCAGACTTAAGAATTTAACGTCAAGTGGCTTGAATTATGCGCTAAAATAAAGCACTACTTTATTTTATTTTTTTAAATTGTGTGCAGTTAGCCAGCACATGGTACATCATGAGTTTTTGATGTAGTGTTCAATGATTAATTAGGTATGTATAACACCCAGGACAGCACTACTTTAATAGTAGTACTGATACTTGTATGTAGTTTCTTCATTTATTTAAATCTGTTGAGTGTATGCAAGGACACTAGAATGAGTAAATAATTCAGTGTTTGTCAGGCCACAAATAAAGAATAACACACTATATTATTATTTTGTTATTTTAGGAGAGGGTCTTAAATTTGAAAACATACCACAAATAGATGGATAATAAATGAATAGTATATGAATAAATAGATGAATTTTGGGAGGGCATTTTTCTCTGTTTACCAGTGAGATATAATCCTAATTGGGATGTTAAGAAGATTGTCAAAAGTGGTTCCAAAGAGAAATCCCACAATTCACTTAATATTAGATAACAATATGTTTTCTATTAATAACAATGTTATTAAAGCTGTTTTACAAGCTCACCCTAATATATAGTATCTACTTTTCTATATGTTTATGTGGGTAGCACATAGTAAGTAGCACTACATTTCTTCCAACCTGGTGAAAGAAAATAATGGAAGCAACCAACTGGTGTTATTATAGATAATACTCTTTCAAGGGACTGAGCCAGAAAATAGCTTCCTAAACTCTTCAGTTTAGAGTGCGAGGTTAAAGTTAAGGCTAAGTGTTTGGGTATGCTGGGCTTTTAATTTAGAAAAAGCTTAAGGCAAAAAAGTTTGGTCTTCAGAGAAATCTGTTTAAGAGCATTTTCTTTGGATGACAGCATGTGCTAAGATAAGGATTTGTTTTATCAAAAGATCCATGAATTAACATGATTGGATACATTCTGTATTCTTCTTAGTCCATGGGGAGACAGGCTATTACCTTAATTTCTATGAAGCTTTGTCATCTGAATTAAATAGGAGATCTGGGTTTCAGTCTTGACTGGAAACTGCAGGCAGTTCCTCATCTTCAGGTGATTTTGCAGACTCATTTTAAAGTAACTTATTGTTCATGTTGGTTAATGTGAAAAACCGAGATAGTACTGTATGGAGGAGCAGGTGGCATAGTTTCATTTATTCATTCACTCATTCAAATCTATTATTTGCTGGCTCTGTTACAAGCATAGGGCTTTTAGCAGTAACAAAACAGATAAATATCTTCTGGGTGTTACATACAAGTGGAAAAGACAAGCAATTAACCAGATGAACAGGTAAATTCAGCAAGAAGTTATATAATGAAAAGTACTAAGGAGAAAAATACAGGAAGAAAGGCAGGTGAAAAGTGTTTGTGGTGGAAGACTGAAAATAAAACTCTGGGGAAAGTAAATGCTAATCAGACTGAAAAGAAAGAATCAATGTGTAATTACACGTTTAGTTATTAACAAGTATTCTAAGTTTGTAAACATATGCTTATAAAATTAATACATGAAGTAAATGATAAAAGTTACTTTCAAAAAATCTTAAAATATAGAAGAGACTACAAATCATCATCTTTCACTGGTGTAGCCGAATTACCTAAATATCTTTCTTTTTAAGGTCCTGAAATGATTCATTAAGGAACATAGAAAACAAGCAAGAATATACTTAGTAAGAGTTTTGCTTTGTCTACGAAGGAGAAAATGGCTTTGTAGTAACCCTCCAAATGAACAAAACATATCAAATAACTTTTTTAGACGTTTGACAAGAGACAATGTAATACTGTGATCCCTGAGAGAAGAGAAACAACATAATGATCTCTGCCATTCCTCCAGCTTCCAGATAGGAGATGCTTTATGGACTGTTACCCAAGGAAGTGGAGCCCAAACAAAGAAAGATGTACTATTTGAGCAGAGTAGAAAGAGATCATTATTTGGGGCTATTGGCATAACTCTAACTTGAGGGCCTGGATACCAACAAAAAAGGAAACCATTCAGAGAAGGAGCTCAGGAAAGCTGCATGGTGGTCTCTTTGAAGAGGTAACGGAATACTAAGTGGCATATGCACAGAGTGAAAATACACAAAGCCAGTCAAAGAAGGCTATTAGGAAAAGAACCATTACCAAGAAGCTGTGAGCTAAAAACTACCCCAGATTACAGAGGACTAGGAAAGACTAGGAAATTATTGACTTTTGAATA
This sequence comes from Neogale vison, assembly GCF_020171115.1. Taxonomy (NCBI): domain Eukaryota; kingdom Metazoa; phylum Chordata; class Mammalia; order Carnivora; family Mustelidae; genus Neogale; species Neogale vison. The sequence continues at coordinate 102,085,522 of NC_058105.1, forward strand.
GCCACAGTGAAGAGACCTTGTTGAAAACATATGTCATCCAGCAAGGATACCAAAAATCCCAAAAAAGTTGCACTCATCTAGCCCTGAATTAAAGGCTACCCAGGATTTCCCTGATAAAAATTAATAACAAGCTTCAAGATGATCAGTCTGATCTACAAATAACTTAAATATCTACTAAATGATATTCAATACTTTAAGAAAAAAATAAAGATATTCAAACATATGAATCAATATTTTCCATATATAATGGAAATATATAATCATGATTATTATACATATTCAGAACTAGGAAAATATGATGCCTAACTTGGAGGAAAAATAGACATTAATAATAATTGCAAAATATAGCTATAGTAGTACTTAAAATAAATATCACATACATATATCAGGATAGAAGATAGGTTTAAAGTCACTGGCATAAGTTTTGACCTTAAAAAGCTAAAGAAAGAGGAGCAAATTAAACTGGATGTGAAAGATCATGCATGTCCACTCTTACCACTGTTATTTAACAGTACTGGAAGTCCTAGCCACAGCAATCAGGAAACAAAAAGAAATAAAACATATCTAAATCAGCAAGGAAGAAGTCAGACTTTCACTATTTGCAGATGACATGATACACTATATAGAAAACCTGGAGGACTCCACCGAAGAACTGTAACTGATAAATGAATTCAGTAAAGTCACAAGATACATCAATATACAAAAATCTGTTGCATTTCTATATACCAATAGTGAAGCAGCAGAAAGAGAAATTAAGCAATCAACCCCATTTACAACTGCACCAAAAGCAATAAGATACCTAGGAATAAACGTAAGCAAAGATATAAAAGATCTATATTCTGAATCTTATAAAACACTGATACAAGTAATTGAAGGTGACACACAAAGAAACAGAAAGACATTCCATGCTCATGGATTAGAAGAACAAATATTCTTAAAGTGTTTATATTACCCAAAGCAATCTACATATTTAATGCAATCTACACTTTTAATGCAATCCCTATTAAAATACCAACAGCATTTTACACAGAGCTAGAAAAAAACAATCCTAAAATTTGTATGGAATTACAGAACACCCAAATAGCCAAAACAACCTTGAAAAAGAAAAGCAAAGCTGGAGGCATCACAATTCTGGACTCCAAGATATATTACAAGGCTGTAGTGATGAAAAGCGTATGGTACTGGCAGAAAAATAGACACACCGATCAATAGAACAGAATAGAAAATTCATAAATGAACCCACAACTGTATAGTCATGTACAGCAACATGCAGAAGAACGAAACTGGACCACTTTCTTACAGAATACACAATAATAAATTAAAAATGGATCAAAAACCTAAATGTGAGACCTGAAACCATCACAATCCTGGAGGACAACACAAGAAGTAACTTCTTTGAATTGACCATAGTAACTTCTTTCTAGATATGTCTCCTGAGGCAAGGGAAACAAAAGCAAAACTAAACTGCTGGGACATTATCAAAATAAAAAAAAATCTGCATAGCGAAGGAAACAGTCAACAAAACTAAAAGCAACCTATGGAATGGGAGAGGATATTTACAAATGATGTATCTGATAAAGGATTTGTATCTACAATATATCAAGAACTTATCAAACTCAATACCCAAAAAACGAATAATCCAGTTATAAAAAGGGCAGAAGACATGAACATTTTCCCTAAGATATACAGATTGGCAACTGACACATGAAAAGATGCTCATCATTTACCATAAGGGAAATGCAAATCAAAACTACAATGAGTTATTACCTCACACCTGCCAGAATAGCTAAAATCAGTAACACAAGAAACCAGAGGTGCCAGTGAGGATGGAGAGAAAACGGAACCCTCTTGCACTGTTGGTGGGAATGCAGATTGGGGCAGCCACTCTGGGAAACAATAAGGAGTTTCCTCAGAAGTTAAAAATAGAACTATGATCTAGCAATTACACTACTAGGTATTTACCCAAAGAATACAAAATACTAATTCAAATGAATACATGCACCCTGAGGTTTATAGCAGTATTATCTACAATAGCCAAACTATGGAAACAGCCCAAGTGTCCATGGATAGATGAATGGATAAAGAAGAAGTGGTGTATATATACAATGGGATACTACTCAGCCATAAAAAGAATGAAATCTAGCTATTTGCAATGACATGGATGGAACAAGAGAGTATAATGCTAAGCAAAATAAATCAGAGAATGACAAAACCATATGATTTCACTCATATGCAGAATTTAAGAAAGAAATGAGCAAAAGGGGTAAAAACAGAGAGAGAGTGCAACAATAGACTCTTAACTCTATAGAACAAACTTATGGTTACCAGAGGGGAGCTTAATGGGAAGATGGGTTAAATAGGTGATGGAGATTAAGAAGTGCACTTGTGGTAAGCACTGGATGTAATATGGAAATGTTTAATCACTATATTGTACATGCAAAACTAGTATTGCACTGTATGTTAACTAATTGTAATGTAAATAGAAACTTACAAAATGATCATGCAAACACTAATATAATAAAATAAATCCATAAACTGTGTACCAAACAACCACAAAACAAAGTCAATTAAAAATTTATTTAACAAATTAATACCTAGATAAACTCCTATCCAGAGTCATAAAGAAATAAAAATAAGAATTACAAATATTAGTGTGGCACCTGGGTGTCTCAGTCAGTTGAGCGTCAGACTGTTGGTTTCAGCTCAGGTCCTGATCTCTGGATCCTGGGATTGAAGAAGACCACATAGAGCTCTGTGCATAGTGGGGAGTCTGCTTGTGGATTCCTTGCCCTTCCCTCTGCTCCTCCTCCTGCTCATGCGCTCTCTCTCTCTCCAATAAATAATTAAATCTTAAAAAAATGATCAGGTGGTGGGTACTATAGAGGGCACGGAGCATGGAGCACTGGGTGTGGTGAAAAAATAATGATACTGTTATGCTGAAAATAAATAAATGGAAAAAAAAATGATCCTGGGTGGATTAGTCGGTTAAACCTCATTGGTTTAGGTGATGATGTCAGGGTTCTCAGTTGGAGGCCTGTATCAGTGTCACTGCTCAGGAAGGAGCCTGCTTTTCCCTCTCCTTCTACCGTTCCCCCTATTTGTACTCCCTCTCTCTGTCAAATAAGTAAGTAAATAAATAAAATCTTTAAAAAATTAAAAAAAATAATTACTATTAGAGAAGTTGCACATTAAACAGAAATTAAAGTTATAATAAAGTCATATTATTAACAATTATATTCTAATGCATTCAGTAATCTGGATGAATTGGACAATTTTGAAAGACATGAATTGTCAAATTGACATAAGGAAAAATACAAAATTTGCATAGCCTCATATCTCTTGAAGAAATTGAATATGTATTTAAAAATCTTACTCAAAATATTTTAAGTAAGATTGGTATTATTTCTTCTTGATAAGATACAGTTCACTAGGAAATTCACATGGGTTTGAAGTTTACTTAGGAGCAGCCAATTACATAAGAAAACTGATACTCAAGATAAAGAGTCATATTGATATGAATACATTAATAGTAGGAGATCTTAAAACGCTTCTCTCAGAAATAGACGGATCATCGAAGCAGAAAATCAATAAAGAGGGACGCCTGAGTGGCGCAGTTGGTTGGACGACTGCCTCCGGCTCAGGGCGTGATCCTGGAGTCCCGGGATCGAGTCCCACATCGGGCTCCCAGCTCCATGGGGAGTCTGCTTCGCTCTCTGACCTTCTCCTCGCTCATGCTCTCTCTCACTGTCTGTCTCTCTCAAATAAATAAATAAAATCTTTAAAAAAAAAAAAGAAAATCAATAAAGAAACAAGAACATTGAATGACACATTGGGCCAGATAGACCTCATAGATATATACAGAACATTCCACCCTAAAACAGCAGAATACTCATTCTTCTCAAGTGCACATGGAACCTTCTCCAGAATAGACCACATACTGGGTCACAAATCAGGACTCAACTGATACCAAAAGACTGACATTATTCCCAGCACATTCTCAGATCACAATGCTTTGAAACAGGAGCTCAGTCACAAGGAAAAGTTCAGAAGGAACTCAGACACCTGGAAGCTGAAGACCACCTTGCTTAAGAATGCTTGGATCAACCAGGAGATCAAAGAAGAACTGAAACAATTCATGGAAACCAATGAGAATGAAGACACTTCAGTCCAAAACCTATGGGATACAGCAAAGGCGGACCTAAGGGGAAAATACATAGCCATCCAAGCCTCCCTCAAAAAAATTGAAAAATCCAGAACACAGCAGCTGTCTCTACACCTTAAAGAACTGGAGAATCAACAACAAATCAAACCAACTCCACACATAAGAAGGGAAATCATCAAGATTAGAGCTGACATCAATGAGGTAGAAACCAGAGATACAGTAGAACGTATCAATGAAACTAGAAGCTGTTTTTTTGAAAGAATCAATAAGATCGATAAACCATTGGCCACACTAATCCAAAAGAAACGAGAGAAAGCCCATATTCATAAAATTATGAATGAAAAGGGAGAGATCACAACTAACACCAAGGAAGTAGAAACAATCATCAGAAGTTATTATCAACAGTTATATGCCAATAAGCTTAGCAACCTAGATGAAATGGATGCATTCCTGGAAAAATATAAACTCCCAAAATTGAACCAGGAAGAAATTGACAACCTGAATAGACCAATATCTAATAACGAGATTGAAGCTGTGATCAAAAACCTCCCAAAAAACAAGAGCCCAGGACCTGACGGATTCCCTGGGGAATTCTACCAACCCTTCAAAGAAGAAATAACACCTATTCTCATGAAGCTGTTTCAAAAAATTGAAGCAGAAGGAAAACTTCCAGACTCTTTCTATGAAGCCAGTATTACCCTGATGCCCAAACCAGGCAAAGACCCTACCAAAAAGGAGAATTTTAGACCAATATCACTGATGAATATGGATGCTAAGATTCTCAACAAGATCCTAGCCAACAGGATCCAACAGCACATTAAAAAGATTATCCACCATGATCAGGTGGGATTCATCCCTGGGCTACAAGGATGGTTCAACATTCACAAATCAATCAATGTGATACAACAAATTAATATGAGAAGAGAGAACAACCACGTGGTCCTCTCAATTGATGCAGAAAAAGCATTTGACAAAATCCAGCATCCGTTCCTGATTAAAACACTTCAATGTATAGGGATAGAGGGAACACTCCTGAACCTCATCAAATCTCTCCATGAAAGACCCACAGCAAATATCATCCTCAATGGGAAAAAGCTTGCAGCCTTCCCGTTGAGATCAGGAACAAGACAAGGATGCCCACTTCCACCACTCTTGTTCAACATAGTATTAGAAGTCCTAGCAACAGCAATCAGGCAACAGAGAGAAATAAAAGGTATCCAAATTGGTAATGAAGAAGTCAAACTCTCTCTCTTCGCAGATGACATGATTCTTTATATGGAAAACCCAAAAGACTCCACCCCCAAAGTACTAGAACTCATACAGCAATTCAGCAACGTGGCAGGATACAAAGTCAATGTGCAGAAATCAGTGACTTTCTTATACACTAACAATGAAAATACAGAAAGGGAAATTAGAGAATTGATTCCATTTACTATAGCACCAAGAACCATAAAATACCTGGGAATAAAACTGACCAAAGAGGTAAAGGATCTGTACTCGAGGATCTACAGAACACTCATGAAAGAAACTGAAGAAGACCACAAATAGATGGAAGACCATTCCATGCTCTTGGATCGGAAGAATAAACATTGTTAAAATGTCTATACTGCCTAGAGCAATCTATACTTTTAATGCCATTCTGATCAGAATTCCACCAGCATTCTTCAAAGAGCTGGAGCAAATAATCCAAAAATTTGTATGGAATCAGAAGAGACCCCGAATCGCTAAGGAAATGTTGAAAAACAAAAATAAAGCTGGCGGCATCACGTTACCTGATTTCAAGCTTTATTACAAAGCTGTGATCACCAAGACAGCATGGTACTGGCATAAAAACAGACACATAGACCAGTGGAACAGAGTAGAGAGCCAGATATGGACCCTCAACTCTATGGTCAAATAACCTTCGACAAAACAGGAAAAAATATACAGTGGAAAAAAGACAGTCTCTTCAATAAATGGTGCTGGGAAAACTGGACAGCTATATGTAGAAGAATGAAACTCGACCATTCTCTTACACCGTACACAAAGATCAACTCAAAATGGATAAATGACCTCAACATGAGACAGGAATCCATCAGAATCCTAGAGGAGAACATAGGCAGTAATCTCTTCGATATCAGCCACAGCAACTTCTTTCAAGATATGCCTCCAAAGGCAAAGGAAACAAAAGCAAAAATAAACTTTTGGACTTTATCAAAATCAAAAGCTTCTGCACAGCAATGGCAACAGTCAAGAAAACAAAGAGGCAACCCACGGAATGGGAGAAGATATTTGCAAATGACAGTACAGACAAAAGGTTGATATCCAGGTCTATAATGAACTCCTCAGACTCAACACACACGAAACAGGCAAACATATCAAAAATGGGCAGATGATATGAACAGACACTTCTCCAATCAAGACATACAAATGGCTATCAGACACATGAAAAAATGCTCATCATCATTAGCCCTCAGGGAGATTCAAATTAAAACCACATTGAGATATCACCTTACACCAGTTAGAATGGCCAAAATTAACAAAACAGGAAACATGTGTTGGAGAGGATGTGGAGAAAGGGGAACCCTCTTACACTGTTGGTGGGAGTGCAAGTTGGTGCAGCCTCTTTGGAGAACAGTGTGGAGATTCCTCAAGAAATTAAAAATAGAGCTTCCCTATGACCCTGCAATTGCACTCCTGGGTATTTACCCCAAGGATACAGATGTCGTGAAAAGAAGGGCCATCTATACCCCAATGTTTATAGCAGCAATGGCCACGGTCGCCAAACTATGGAAAGAACCAAGATGCCCTTCAACGGACGAATGGATAAGGAAGATGTGGTCCATATACACTATGGAGTATTATGCCTCCATCAGAAAGGATGAATACCCAACTTTTGTAGCAACATGGACTGGACTGGAAGAGATTATGCTGAGTGAAACAAGTCAAGCAGAGAGAGTCAATTATCATATGGTTTCACTTATTTGTGGAGCATAACAAATAGCATGGAGGACAAGGGGCGTTAGAGAGGAGAAGGGAGTTGGGGTAAATTGGAAGGGGAGGTGAACCATGAGAGACTATGGACTCTGAAAAACAATCTGAGGCGTTTGAAGTGGTGGGGGGGTGGGAGGTTGGGGTACCAGGTGGTGGGTATTATAGAGGGCACGGCTTGCATGGAGCACTGGGTGTGGTGAAAAAATAATGAATACTGTTTTTCTGAAAATAAATAAATTGGAAAAAAAGTATTTATTTATTTATTTCACTTTTATTATTTTCCATTTATTTCATTTTTTAAAGATTTTATTTATTGAGAGAGAGAGAGAAAGAGCACGAGCATGAGCGGGGGAGGAGCAAAGGGAGAGGGAGAAGTGGACTCTCTGCTCAACAGGGAGTCCAGTGCAGGGCTCGAACCCAGGACCCCCAAATCATAGCCTGAGGTAAAGACAGATTCTAACCAACTGAGCCACCCAGGGACCCCTCAAAATATCCATTTTAAATACAGAAAATATTTCAGAAAAAAGACTTTATGAAACCATAATGACTCTGATCCCCCAATCAGCAGCGTGTGAAATGGAGAGGACACTAACCAAGTATTCCTCATGAAGATAGATACAGAATTCCCTAACAAAATATAAACAAGTTAAGTTAGTAATACTGAAACATATACTACATTTAAACAATGTAAGTTTATCCTTAGAAGTCAAGGTTGCCTTAGCATTCAAAATTCAATTAATAAAATTTGTCATATTCACTGAATTTGAGAAAAACTGTAACAGATCTTCAGGAAGTGAGGGGAAAGCATTTGACAAAATTCAACACTCATTCATAATTTAAATATAAACTTATAAAGCCAATAGAAGGGACTTTTTTTCAATCTGTTTTAAGGCAGCTATGAAAAAACTATAGGTAACATTTTACTTAATGGTGAACGTTTTATCAATAAGTTTAGAAATAAGAAATGGATATCCAGTATCACACTGTCTATTTAACAATGTAAAAGAAGTTACAGTCAGTGTGATAAGATAAGAAAAAGATATAGGAAGTAAGTAGTTGGAAAAGAAAAAAAAAGCAAAGGGAGAAATAATATTTTTTTATTATAAAAATATGCAATTGTTAATTGCAGGTAACATTATATATATATAGAAAATTTTAAATGTTCGAAATAACTACTAAATCTAATAAGTAAATTTAGCAAAGTTGCATAATCCATATTCAATATACAAAGCATCAGGAACATTTAATATATTGGATCAATGAAAAACTGGAAAAATAAAAGTATTTAAAATAACATCAACAACTATAAAACACTTGTGTATTCATAGATTGGAAGATTAAACATTATTAAGATGCAAAATATAATCCCCAAGAATCTTTATTGATTCTACTGACTATTGATTCAAAGCAAATCCAATTAAAATTTTCAGCAAGCTTTTTTCTTCCTCTTCAGAAATGGTTGTAGTTACCCCACATTTAAAAAAAAAAAAAAAGAAAAAGACACTCCTGTGGAATTTGGAACATTCCAAAGTTGAAGATTTATTTTCCAGGAGGTAAGGACAAAGGGCAAGCATGTCTTTTGGTGAGGCCAAATTCCTTGAGACATAGGCAGTAAGACAAGAATACTTAAGAAAACATCCATCTCAAAACAAAAATAACCACGACTACCACAAAACAATTAGAAGCGTAAACCTAGCATAAGCCTGCTAGTGATAATAGTCATTTCTCAAAACATATATACACTCAAAATAATTATCATACTAAGTTATAAGCATTAAGACCTCACATTATAATTATGCTTTAAGAATAAAATGATAATAGCAATTATACGCAGCTATAGAAAAGTCACTTCCTAATTTTTTTTTTGATAAAAGGAAATAGATTTTATGGGGGGGAGCAGTAGGTTCACAGTAAAATTGAGCAGAAAGTAGAAAGAGATCTTGTATATACCCCCATCTTAATATAAGCACAACATTCCCTACTATCAACATTTCCTACCAGAGTGGTACATTTATTTCAGTCAATGAACCTACACTGGCATGTCATTACCACCCAAAGTCCACTGTTTACATAGGGCTTCACTCTTTGTGTCATATATTCCATGGGTTTTGACAAACATATAATGATGTGTATTCACCACTATAGTATCATACAGAGTAGTTTCACTGCCCTTTAAAAAAGGTCACCTTAAGCTAAAATTTATATCAAATTGCAAAGTTCTTCAAGTAGCAAAGACAGTCATGGAAAAGAAGAAGAAAATTAGGGGACATAGATTACTTTATTTCAATACTTTCTATAGAACTACTAAAATTTACAGTGTGATATTTGCATAAAGATAGATAATAGAACAAAATAGAGTTCAGAAAAAGACTCAAATTATAAGATCAATTGATTAAAATTAGGCAACAATACATTTGAATGGAAAAGATATTTTCAGCAAATAGTTATGGAACAGCTGGTCTTGCACATGGGAAAAATGAACCTCAAACCATACACAAAAATTATTTGATACAAATCATAGGTCTAACAATATGCAGCTTCTAGTAGAAAAAATAGGAGAATATCCTCACAATCTTGAAGGAGGGAAAGTACCTCCAGAAAGTACTAACCAAAACAATTTATAAATGGACTTGATAAAACATCAAAACTTCTGCTTAACAAAAAACAGCAAAACAAGATTATACATGCTACAGACTGTGAGAAAGAGTTTGAAAAATATATATTTGACATAATATTCAAAAGACTCCCAGACCTCAATAATATCAAGATAATAAACCCATTTATTAAAGGTCAAAATGTTGAAAGAGTTGGTACTACACTTCAAAAAGAGGATTTATGAATAACCAATAAGAATAAGAAAATGTGCTCGACATCATTAGTCTTCATGCAAATACAAACATACTATTTATATATACCATAGAATAAGAAAAATCATCATTGCAAATGTTGGTGAGGATGTAAGCAACAAAATTTATCATATGTTGATAACATATAGTATGTTATGATATATGGTAAATTCCTTTCAGGGGAGTAGAATAAAATGGTAAAACCTCTTTGGGAAGTGGTCTGACAATTCCTCATGAAGTTAAATGTGACCTACTACTCAGTATTTACACAGAAAAAGTAAAAACATATTCATAAAATGTGCTTTTTTTAAATTTATTTTTTATTTATTTTCAGCATAACAGTATTCATTTTTTTTGCACCACAACCAGTGCTCCATGCAATCCGTGCCCTCTATAATACCCACCACCTGGTAGCCCAACCTCCCTCTCCTCTGCCACTTCAAGCTCCTCAGATTGTTTTTCAGAGTTCATAGTCTCTCACGGTTCACCTCCCCTTCCAATTTCCCCCAACTCCCTTCTCCTCTCTAAATGTGCATGTTTTGAAGTATGATCATAGCAGGTTTGTTCAGAATAACCAAAATCTGGAAATGTCCCAAATGTCCACCAGAAAGAGAATATGTTTTTTAAAGATTTATTTACTTTAGAGCAAGAGAGGGAAGGGGGAGAGGGGGAGAGTGAGAAAGAGAGAGAGAGAGAAGCAGAATCTCCACCGAGCCTGATGCAGGGCTCAATCTGAAGACCCTAAGATCATGACCTGAGCTGAAATCAAGAGTCCGAGGCTTAATGGACTGAGCCACCCAGGAGTACTGAGAAAAGATTTGTAAAGATATGGCTTACCCATCAAATTCTACACTATTCAGTATTAAAAAGGAATTAACACGTTCATACAACCTAAGGGGTAAACCTCAAATCATAGTACTTGTCAACTTGAGACAATTTTGCTCCCCCACCCAGGATATTGGCAATACTTGGAGATATTTTTGGTTATCACAATGGGGAGCAGTGGGATATGCTATTGACATTTAGTAGGTAGAGGTCAGGGATGTTGCTAAGCATCTTACGTGTAGGATACCCTTACAACAAATAATTATCTGTCTCAAAATACCAATAGTACTACTTGTTAAGAAAATCTGAGTTTTGCTGAGACAAGGAAGGGAGATTAAGAAAAAGTACTTATTTAATTATTCCATTAAAAACAGTTCTAGAACTGGTGAACATCTGTGTTGGAAAAAAAATATTAAAAAAACACATCTGTAAAGTATAGGGCAAGGTTGATTGGGAAGGAAATGAAGGGTGTTCTGGGTTAAAGGAAATGATAGATATTATCAAATGAAAACAAATCTGGACTTAAGTAAGCAGAGATTTCATGTGAAAGGATTAGTGCAATAAAGGGAGAGGGGTGTTAAAAGAGGGAGAACACTAGGACCATACAATCTGAGTATCTCAATGGCTATTCAGAAAAGAGCTTTTCTTTTATAGGGAAGAGTAAATAAGACTAAGGCTAGAAAGGACCAGGTGGGAGAAAGTGGGATAAGAGTGGTGTGCTTGGACAGTAAATTAGAGAAGATTTTAGCAGTCAGCCTATATTCAGAAGGGGTGCTTACGGAGGGGCTATATGCTGGTCCCAGGAAAGGGTGGGTCTCATTTCTGGGGCCCTCAGGAAGGAGAGAAACTTAACTAAATTTTGGTTAACAAGTAGTTTGTTTTAGTTGATTAATGGGGACAAAACAGTTCAACTAACTATTTTGGAAGCAAATAATACAAATAGTGAGGTTTCTATCTACGCTTGTTATAGATAAGCAAGAGGCATGCATGAGTGTTATCTAAGACATGTGTGGAAGAGTGTGTCCTTGCAGTAAGCCATTTCTTGAATCGCAAATGGTGGGGAATTTTTTTTAATTTTAGCTATTTACTGGGATCACAGGGCTTGGGTAAAATTCAGTGTTGTCAGTCTCGTGTTTTGTTCAAGATATATGATGTTCATTAATTGCTGGACAGCTCAAGGGACCCTGGGAGTGGAGTGAAGCTGAGTCTAAACAAAGTCTAAGCAAAGATTTTCAATGTTGCTGAAAAAAATAAGTTGAATGATCTGTTGAACATGTTAGACTGACATTTGTTGGATGGTCTTAGAAATGCAGTTCTTGATGAGATGTGGCTAATAATATAACAAAACAATTAATGAAGGCTGAATAAGGGAGTAAAACTGAGTCTTAAAGCCTCAGGTTTGCTGATTAAGAGGATGCCAGGATATGGGCCCTGATGTGTCTATAGATGGCAGAATGAAGGCATCATCATTACCCAACACAGTTCTCTATTTGTATCCATTTTGCAAGTATTTTTAGTGATGACATGGATATCAGGGTTGTTTCAGAGACCACATGCACAGTAGCCACTTTTGACCACTATACAAGTGTCCCCTCATGAAGTCAGACTGTCATGCCATGCCCAATAGCTGTGAAAGAATGTTCCTTGGAATTCTTGCTGTTTTAGGGTAGTGATTTTGGTAGTTTCAGTGAGATTGTCCATAATTCTTGTTACTTTCTAGAACAAATGTTGAAAAATGTTGGACTTCCCAACATTTTTCCCAAGTGACTCACCCAAAGGAGGCTCCAGGCAAGAATGTTGCCTATGCTTGGTCCTGAATAGCAGGTAAATCTTCTAGTTTATTCACAGTTCTTTGGCTTTGCATTTCAAGGACTCTTCACAGCCAATGAAAAGGGACAGTCACAGTTCCCTTTGGAAGCTGGAATTTTCTGGAATGCAGTAGGGAGGTCTTAGATTGCATAAAAATGCCCAAATCAGAGGTATCAGAAAGGTTAAGATGAAAGAAAGGAACTTGTGGTTAAAGATCTTGTAAGGGCTAATGAGATTATCTAGATAGGAGGATTAGGTCCAATAGGAAGGTAGCTACCAATAAAATTAGTTTCCAAGGCAAAATAAATATTACTGGGGGTTGTCTGAAGATAGTAAAAATAATTATTAGGTAACTTTACAGTTCATTCAACCTTTGCAGAATCAAGTTGAGATTTTGTTTATTCTAAGATTGGATCTGGAGATGTGAGTTTTAAGGGAAAGGGCATCAAATTGTAAGCCAGTCTAGAAACACAGGGAAGGGGGTTGATGTTCTGAAGAACAGTGTTAGAAACCAGGTAGGTATGTAAAATCGAAAAAGGCAGTGGATACTAGGACTCAAGAACTGATCAAGTAGTAATTTTCTCCTAAAGAAGGACTCAGTGAAATTGCTATAAAAACACAAATTTCTATAAACTTAATAGATAGGGTTATGTGAAATATCAAGGCCCTCTTCAGAAATAAATTCATGGATAAAAATCAGCTGATCTTTGACAGTCTACAAGGGGGAAAGGATAGTTTCTTCATTAAATAGTATTGGGAAAACTGGATATCCACATGCAGAATAATGAACTTGGATCCTTATCTACTACATCATACAGAAAAATCTACTCAGTATGGATTAAAGACTTCATTTTTAAAAAAATATTTTATTTATTTATTTGAGAGAGTGAGTGAGAGCGAACATGAGCCAGGGGAGGGACAGAGAAGCAGACTTCCCATGGATCAGGGAGCCTGACCTGGGACTTAATCATAGGATTCCAGGATTATGACCTGAGCCCAAGGCAGATGCTTAACTGACTATGCCACCCAGGCACCCTGAAATACATATATCTGATAAGGAGTTAATATTTAAAATCTATTGGGAACTCATACAACACAATAGCAAAAGAAAAACCCTAATAAAAAACCCCTAAAGATGGGCAAAATACTTAAATACACATTTCAATAAATAAATAAATAAATAAAATGAAATATTATTCAGCCTTAAAAAAAAAAGGAAATCCTGCCATTTGAAGTAGCCTGGATGAACCTGGAGAACATTATGCTGAGTGAAATAAGCCAGACACAGAAAGACAAATACTGCATGATCTCACTTATATGTAGAATATAAAATAGTCAAATTTATAAAAGCAGATAGTAGAATGATGTTTTCCAGGGGTGGGTAGAAAAGGGTATGGGGAGGTGTTGATCAGACATTATAAAGTTTCAGTTATGCAAGATGAATAATTTCTGGAGATCTGTTGAACAGCATGGTGACTATAGTTAACGATAGTGTATTATATACTTGAGATTTTTCTAAGAGGGTATATCTTTAGTGTTCTCACCACAAAGAAAAAAAGAAAGAAAAGAAAATGGTAACTATGTGAGGTGATAGGTATGTTAATTAGCTTGATTGTGGCAGTCATTTCACAGTGTAAACATATACCAAATGGTCATGTTATACATCTTAAATATATACAATTTCTTTTTCTGAGTTATACCTCAATAAAGCTGAAAAAAATTTATGGCCTTTTGTAGCTTATAATTGTGATTATAAGCAGAGTATATTCCAAGAATAGTGTAAATATGGAAGATCATGTCTTTAGTATTGTTTCCAGGAAGGGGAGGGAGTACTTGTGGAAAGCTGGAAAGCTCTAAAGGAGAAAGGAGTACATAACCAACAATTAGAGCTATGGTTATGGGTTAGAGGTATAAGCTGGATAGAAGAATGCTATAATTTTGGGGGGGTGTCTTAGAAAGGATGGAGGAGTTATCAAAAGAGGAACAGCTTGGGTAAAGGGGAAAGTAGGAAAATAATACAAGTGGCGAATTATCATGGAAGGCTGTAGAGAATTAAATGGATGCCAAGGATGACGTTGGTGGTAACAGAGAAGAAAGATGAAACAAAGAAAATGAGAATGGTAAAGATGGGAAACACATACTGACAAGTCTTATTCTGACATTTTCAGTAGAATCTGACCATGTTGAGATATCATCTACTTGATCTGCAGTTCTTTTTAAATGTGTTATGTTCATCACTATAAAATAAATCATTAGTTTTTGACGCAGTGTTCCAAGATCCATTGTTTATGTACAAAACCCAGTGTTCCATGCAGTGCATGCCCTCCTTATTACCCAGCATCAGGCTCACCCATCCCTCCACCCCCCTCCCCTCTAAAACCCTCAGTTTGTTTCTTAGTGTCCGTAGTCTCTCATGGTTCGTCTCCCCCGCTGATTTGCCCTAATTCACTTTTCTTTTCCTTCTCCTAATGTCCTCCATGTTATCCCTCATGTTTCACAAGTAATTGAAACTTGATAATTGACTTTCTCTGCTTGACTTATTTCACTCAGCATAATCTCCTCCAGTCCCATCCATGTTGATGCAAAATTTGGATATTCATCCTTTCTGATGGCTGAGTAATATTCCATCATATATATGGACCACATCTTTATCCATTTGTCTGTTGAAGGGCAAATTGTTTTTTTCCACAGTTTGGCTATTGTAGACATTGCTGCTATGAACATTGAGGTGATGGTGCCCCTTCTTTTCACACATCTGTATCTTTGGGGTAAATACCCAGTACGGCAATTGCTGGATCATAGGGTAGCTCTATTTTTAATTTTTTTTGAGGAATTTCCACATTGTTTTCCAAAGTGGCTGCATGAATTTGCATTTCCACCAACAGTGAAAGAGGGTTCCCCTTTCTCCACATCCTCTCCAACATTTGCTGTTTCCAGCCTTGTTAATCTTTGCCATTCTAACCGATGTAAGGTGGTATCTCAGTTTGGTTTTGATTTGAATTTCCCTGATAGCCAATGATGATGAACATTTTTTCATGTGTATGCTAGCCATTTGTATGTTTTCATTGGAGAAGAGTCTGTTCATGTCTTCTGCCCATTTTTTTGATGTGATTATCTGTTTTGTGTGTTGAGTTTGAGAAGTTCTTTATAGGTCTTTTATTAGCCCTTTGTCTGTAGTGTCATTTGCAAATATCTTCTCTGCAGTTCTTAGGAAAGCTGTTTACTTCTTTAAGCCTTCTGTTTCTTGGGCTCTTGGGAGGGCTTCTGTTTAAGGTTTCCATGTGGTGTAGATTTCCATTCTATGTACATCTTGTGCCTTCTTAATTGTGAGATGTAGAAGGAGCATTAGATCCCCTGAAGTTTGTTTGGAGTGATAGTGTTAAGAAAGATAGTATAGGTGCCCTACCAAAGTATTTCAGGGTTAGTTTTTTAGTGATGTCATTTCTAGAAGAAAAAGTGTCCAGTTTCTAGATTTTGAAGTAGTTTTGGTGACTGGGGGAAAAGAAACCCTAACTTACTTATGTATTAATTAATTAATTTTTTATTATATTCAGCTAGCCAGTATTTAGTACATCATCTTTGATGTAATGTTCAGTGATTGATTAGTTGCATATAATACCCAGTGTTCATCACAACATGTGCTCTCCTTAATGTCAATCACCTGGCAACCCAAACTTAATAATAATAAATGTAGGTATAGTTAATAAGTTCCTCACAATTTTTAAGAATATTTGAGTTAATTAGATTGAATTCTTCTATTGCCCATGTGGAGTATGGATTTCTCATAGACCTGCCAGTAATAATTACCTAGGGGTATAAAGGTGAGATTAAATGAAAGAGAACCTGAGAACAATTAGGGCCAAAGTCAAGGTGTTGAGCTGTGAAATATTGAGTTCTTCTGAGAGTTTTGCAAATTTTAGTTTTAATTGTGTGGACATTTCAGATAACTAGGTGTGGTAAGGACAGTATAGTTTGTAGGACAGAGAAAGAACTCAGATGTCTATGATAACTTTAGCAATGAAATAAGTTCCCTGTTCACTTGAGAGGGCAGGTGGAATGCTCTAGGTGGGGAAAATTCCTGCTACAGAAGTGTGACAATATTAATAATGGCCCTTTACATGGAAGCTTCTAGCTACTGAGACGACATGCAAACAATGTTGAGGATAGCCATGAGATTCAGGGAGTTAAAGAAAATCTAATTTTCAGTAGAGAAAGGGTGCCATTGAAGGTGGCTCTCTTCCTTAATCTACATTTACAGCTTTGCCAAGATTATGGTTTTTGACAGATGAGGCAAAAAAGTACCACTTGTTCCAGGTAAGGAGTCAAGTTTACTCACCAATATTTGTAGAAGGGTTTATTTTTTTTCCCCATGATTGGTAATCTTGTGAAGGTTATAGGGCAAATTTTGAGTAAGGGAACTGAGTAGAGATGAAGTGGTCTTCTGTGTGTCTCAGAATCTCATCTGAGTGGATACACTATCCATCTTGTTTCTAATTAGTCTTTTAATTTTTAGGAGCCTTAAAACAAGAGATTTTGATTTCCTTGATTAGAGGATCAGGTGGTAAGAGGAATAAATAATATCTTGTCTGATTACAATGGGATTAGGACAGATTTATAAACTGCTAACTCGCATATTATAAGCTAATGAGTTTTCTCTTGCCTCAAGTGTTTTATTGCCAATATGAGCATTGATTTTGAGTATAATCACCTCCCATGGTAATAATAAGGCTTTAGAAGGTCAACTGTTTGCCACTTTTTTTAAATTTATTTTTTATTTATTTTCAGCACAACAGTATTCATTATTTTTGCACCACACCCAGTGCTCCATGTAATCTGTGTCCTCTCTAATACCCACCACCTGGATCCCCCAACCTTCCAACCGCCCCCCCCGCCACTTCAAACCCCTCAGATTGTTTTTCAGAGTCCATAGTCTCTCATGGTTCACCTCCCCTTCCAATTTCCCCCAACTCCCTTCTCCTCTCTAACTCCCCTTGTCCTCCATGCTATTTGTTATGCTCCACAAATAAGTGAAACCATATGATAATTGACTCTCTCTGCTTGACTTATTTCACTCAGCATAATCTCTTCCAGTCCAGTCCATGTTGCTACAAAAGTTGGGTATTCATCCTTTCTGATGGAGGCATAATACTCCATAGAGTATATGGACCATATCTTCCTTATCCATTCGTCCGTTGAAGGGCATCTTGGTTCTTTCCACAGTGTGGCGACCATGGCCATTGCTGCTATAAACATTGGGGTACAGATGGCCCTTCTTTTCACTACATCTGTATCTTTGGGGTAAATACCCAGTAGTGCAATTGCAGGGTCATAGGGAAGTTCTATTTTTAATTTCTTGAGGAATCTCCACACTGTTCTCCAAAGTGGCTGCACAAACTTGCATTCCCACCAACAGTGGAAGAGAGTTCCCCTTTCTTCACATCCCCTCCAACACTTGTTGTTTCCTGTCCTGCTAATTTTGGCCATTCTAACTGGTGTAAGGTGATATCTCAATGTGGTTTTAATTTGAATCTCCCTGATGGCTAGTGATGATGAACATTTTTTCATGTGTCTGATAGCTATTTGTATGTCTTCATTGGAGAAGTGTCTGTTCATATCTTCTGCCCATTTTTTGATATGATTAATTGTTTTGTGTGTGTTGAGTTTGAGGAGTTCATTATAGATGCTGGATATCAACCTTTTGTCTGTACTGTCATTTGCAAATATCTTCTCCTATTCCATTGGTTGCCTCTTTGTTTTCTTGACTGTTTCCTTTGCTGTGCAGAAGCTTTTGATTTTGATGAAGTCCCAAAAGTTCATTTTGGCTTTTGTTTCCTTTGCCTTTGGAGATATATCTTGAAAGAAGTTGCTGTGGCTGATATCGAAGAGATTACTGCCTATGTTCTCCTCTAGGATTCTGATGGATTCCTGTCTCACGTTGAGGTCTTTCATCCATTTTGCGTTTATCTTTGTATACAGTGTAAGAGAATGGTCGAGTTTCATTCTTCTACATATAGCTGTCCAGTTTTCCCAGTACCATTTATTGAAGAGACTGTCTTTTTTCCACTGTATATTTTTTCCTGTTTTGTCGAAGGTTATTTGACCATAGAGTTGAGGGTTCATATCTGGGCTCTCTACTCTGTTCCACTGGTCTATGTGTCTGTTTTTATGCCAGTACCATGCTGTCTTGGTTATCACAGCTTTGTAGTAAAGTTTGAAATCAGGTAACACAATGCCGCCAGTTTTATTTTTGTTTTTCAACATTTCCTTAGCGATTTTGGGTCTCTTTTGATTCCATACAAATTTTTGGATTATTTGCTCCAGCTCTTTGAAGAATACTGGTGGAGTTTTGACTGGTTTTCCAGCTGCACTCATACATCCTTTGGCTTCCCATAACACACCAAAGTCATGTAGTACTCCAAGCTTATCCACTGCATGTGTAGACATTAACTTTCCTATCTTTAGCTAAAGTGCAGGCTCTAGCAAGATCCATGAATTTTGCTCTCTTTGCTGATTTTTCATTGGGTAGAGGTTCATATTCTACAGGGTTTTGGAAGTTTGTGATGGTGTATTTTACCTGGAAACACTGTTTTGGTGTATGGAGGTATGAACCATCAGCAGAGAGAATGAGATCTGGATCTACAAGAGGAATTTCAGCAAGACCAGGGTGGGGATGGTTTGAAGTTTCAGTGGCTGCAATGCTTTTCATGTGATCACCCTTCAGTTAGAAGAGAAAGGTTAATGGGATTAAAATTTTGAAAGCACTGTTTAGGCATGTGAGAAAGGGCAGAAAATGATGTTAGATGTAGAAGCAATAAGGATTTCACTAGAGAAGGGAAAAGGTTGAAAAATGTTGCACATTTTGGTCAGAAGGAAAATTTGGATAACATGGGATATATAAATATTCAAAGTGTGACTAGCATATAAATTGTGGTTTGAGCACAGAACTAGAATGAGGGTAAGTGTCTAATGTGCCTCTGATTCCAAGTATGTTTCTGAGATGTTTTAAGTATGTCCTCTCTCACAAACAAATAGAGAAAAGGGCAAAGGAATTTGAGAGTATCAAACTGAAAGTAGAGGAAAGGGAAATTTTTAAGGGTTCAAATGCTCTTCACAAATTGAGACCCATTATATGGATTCAGACATGATCATAAAGGAGATGTTGTAGTAGAGAAATCAGGAATCAACATTCTACAATAGCTAATCAGTCCCAGAAAGATTGGAATTTATCTGTTCATTTCAAATACAGGCTAATTCAGAATGACCTTGGTACACTCTTGGGACAAAGTTTTTCCCTTAAGAAAGATATCTTGTTCTAAATAATGAGCCCAAGGACTGCGGTATTGTTATTTTGTTTCTCAAAACTTTATACCCCTTTCAAACCAGAGCTTCTAATAGGTATTTGCATATCTGTCAGTGAATTATCAATTCTACTGATATTGAATCTACATATTGATCTACATATTGAAGGAGTGTTGAATTATGTGGGAAAATAAAATCCTTTAAATTTGCATTTAAGGGGCGCCTGGGTGGCTCAGTGGTTTAGCCTCTGCCTTCGGCTCAGGTCATGATCCCAACATCCTGGGATCGAGCCCCACATCGGGCTTTCTGCTCAGCGGGGAGCCTGCTTCTTCCTCTCTCTGCCTGCCTCTCTGCCTACTTGTGATCTCTATCTGTCAAATAAATAAATAAAATCTTTAAAAAGAAAAATTTGCATTTAATACCTGAGAAAAAACAGGTGAGGGCTTCCATAAACCCCTGAGACATAACAGTCCAAACACATTGTTGATTTTCCAAAGTGAAGGCAAATAGGTCTTGGGAATCAGTGGAGGAATATACTGAAGAAGCTGGAATGTATGTCCCTAAGAGTGAAGTAATGGTAACATGGAATATAGAAATGAAAGGGCTGTTAAATTTGGGACTAAGAGGAATTTAAGTCTTACTATTTTATATTTGGCCCCCAGCTTTGGAACTAATGGATATTCTTTTTTGTTAGGCTTTTTCACAGGAACAATTGGGGTATTCAGAAGCTGGATTAGGGACCAGGGATTCTTAGTTAAAAAGTCCTTCTAAAACCTTCAGTTGCTTTAAGTTTTAAAGGATACTGGGGTAGCTTAAGGAGGGACATAGTGATACCTATTTCCACTTTCAAGGGCTCTGCTTTTCAAAATATATTGTGTCTGTTGATCCTATATCCTAAAGAGACTCAAGAACATGAGCAAACATTCTGAATGCATGGACTGTCAAGGGATTGAGGAAGTACAGTGAGAGCAAGGAGATTGGGGTGACAAAGCTGTTAGTGAAAAGGTGAGTAGGGGAGGATTTCAGGCCTTCAAGAATTAGTCCTTAATGAGGTGCCTGGGTGGCTCAGTCTGTTGAGTGTCTTCTTAGGCTTGGGTCATGATTCCGGGGTCCTGGGATCAAGCCCCGCATTGGACTCCCTGCACAGCATGGAGCCTGCTTCTCCCTCTACTTTTCTCTGCTGGGTACTCTCTCTCCTGCTCTCTCTCTCTCTCTCCCTCAAATGAATAAAATCTTTAAAAAGAGTTAGTCCTTTAGAAGAACATACATATTAATATTCCAAATAGGAAATAAATATCTGCCTAACAGATTAACAGTTTGTGGAATTATCTGTGTTGGGTATCATGATTATGGAGTCCCAAGAAATAGAGAAATTAGTTTAGAAAGGGACAAATCATGTGTTATCTAACACCAACACCAGGATGGTTTGTGTACTCTGAGCCATCATGGTGGGGAATTATGAAGTATTAAAGGTGGAATAGGTGGCTCCAGTGTCTATGAGGAAGTTGATTGGGAGCCCACTGGCTGGAAATTATTTTATTCAGTGTGTTTAAGAGTATTTGGAGGTAGACGAAGCAGATCCCTTTGGGGGAATCATTGAGACTTGGATTTATTTTTCTTTTTTGGTTAATATTTAGTCTAATATCTCTTTTTCTTACACTATCTACAGGTGTTCTGATCTATGGGAGATTGAAGGGAAGCTGAGGATGGCTTGAAGTCCTTCATATAATTACCCTCAATTGGTTTCAGTTGGATAGCCGTGAGTAATACTTTTAGATTACGTTTTATATTAGCCTGTACATATTCATGGTATTTTGCTAAAGCATGGATCTCAGAGAGGGAGGCATTTTGCCAATTAATGAAATATTTGGAAATATGTTCTCTCACTTCATCATGGAACCCATTAACAAAACTGGTGACTAAAGTGAATGCCATGTGATCATTTAATATTATATCTGTTATATCAGTTAGAAACTGATCCATCTCTTTGCTGTCGGCACTCCTGAATCTTTGACTGTTTGCTTTTAGATGAGAGTAGAATCTAACATTTTTCCTTTGATTTTCTTACCTCTGTTGTAGGTTATGGGTACATTTTAGTTTTATTGTAAGTCATCATTAATTTTGACACATTTGGCCTTAAGACCATAGGACCACAAGGCCATAGGGCCATCTTCAGGTCCTTGAAGAAGTTGGACTAATTGACAGATCAGGAAGCTCAGGAAAATATACTCTTTCTATCAGTAACTTAAATTTTATAGAAAATTCATCCCTGGGACACCTGGGTGGCTTAGTCTTTAAGCATCTGCCCTCAGCTCAGGTCATGATCCCAGGGTTCTGGGATTGAGTCCCACATTGGGCTCCCTGCTCAGTGTGGAGCATACTTCTCCCTTACCCCTGCTTGTGCACTCTCTCTCTTTCTCTGAAATGAATAAATGAAATCTTAAAAAAATACAGATCTCAACAGATGATCATATTTTACTGACACCTAACTTTACTAATCTGAGATTTAAAAGTTATACTGAACTGATGAATCATTGAATATTATATCAAAAACCAGTGATGTACTATACCTTGTCTAATTGAATTTAAATTAAAAAAATAGAAGATCAAAAGAATTTAAAAAATAAATAAAATAAAAGTAATATTTTCTTAATTATGATGATACCAAATGTGTGTAGAATTAACAAGTAACTATGTAAGAAGTTTGGCATGTATAAAATTTTGTCTTCACCCATTATGTTGATAGCATCAGTTTATTAGAATTGAACAAGAGTAAAATACACTTGTTGCTTGTTTATTTCTTTGGCTTTTTTTTTAAAGAGAAGCTGTTTGTTATACAAGACTTTCAAAGTGTTCTTTACTGAAATGAACTTGGCATGAGGAAAAAAATGTTTGTGTCAGAAAATATTTAATTAAGACCCAAAATGTAGGCTCTGTGACCTTCATTGTCCTTTTTTCTCATCTCATAAATTTATTTTTTGTACTTTGATGGCAAATTTCAATGGAAAACTAGTATAATTGCTTGTAAGCTTTGGAGAATCAGAATGCAACATCACACTGTTCAATCAATCTGACCCCAAACCCAGCTCACTATTAGATTTTCTATATGCAGGCCGCATGACAAGCCTATATTGCCAGAGCTGCCATCTTCTAGGAAGTTATAAATTGAAGCTCTTTCCACTTGACAATATTAAGATACCACATTGTTTTTCACCCTGAGTTAGTTTGTAAGCCCTAAAAAAATTCAAATTTGTAAATTTTTGTCATCTTTCAAGGAAGAACTACTTGTGCTCCATTTAGAAAAGTGACTATATTTAAGCAATGGAAAAATTATTTTAAAAAATATTTATCTATTTTAAAGAGAGAGAGAGAGAGTGGTGGGGGGGAGAGAGAAACTTAAGCAGACTCCCCACTGAGCACAGAGTCTAACATGGGGCTCAATCTCATGAGGAAAAGACATTCTTTTTTTTTTTTTAAAGATTTTATTTATTTATTTGACAGAGAGAAATCACAAGTAGATGGAGAGGCAGGCAGAGAGAGAGAGGGAAGCAGGCTCCCCGCTGAGCAGAGAGCCCGATGTGGGACTCGATCCCAGGACCCTGAGATCATGACCTGAGCCGAAGGCAGCGGCTTAACCCACTGAGCCACCCAGGCGCCCCATAGGAAAAGACATTCTTTTTTTTTTCCAATTTATTTATTTTCAGAAAAATAGTATTCATTATTTTTTCACCTCACCCAGTGCTCCATGCAAACCGTGCCCTCTATAATACCCACCACCTGGTACCCCAACCTCCCAACCCCCCGCCACTTCAAACCCCTCAGATTGTTTTTCAGAGTCCGTAGTCTCTCATGGTTCGCCTCCCCTTCCAATTTACCCAAAAGCACATACCCTCCCCAATGTCCATAACCCAGGAAAAGACATTCTTAATTGAGAATTTTGGCTCATATTATTAAAATACAAAATTACCCTGCTCATTGTGTTGCTGATCTTCATCATAAATGTTTCTGTCTCAGGCATTTAATACTCTGCCTCATAGAAGTAAAGAGTGTGACATGTGCTAAAATTAGAGAGTGAGAGGGAGGATTACTTTGAAAAGCTATCCGTGTGCTAAGAGGAATTAAACCATTTTGTCGTTTTGCATCATTCTTAATGTATTAAAATTCAGGATGTTATATATATGTATATGTAAGTATGTATGCTTTAAGTTATACTGAGTCTATGATCTACAGTGCCAAAAAACTGAGCCTATTAGTCTTATGTTTGTCTATGCTCTGTGAGAGTGCTTCTCACACTGCCAGCCACTTTATATACACGTTATATTTGTCAAAATAGTCATGGGACTAATATTAATCACATATGCTGAAAAAAATTGCAGAACATGGACATTCAAACCATCTGCAATACCATCTTGAAATATAAAAAATTATGTACTAGAAAGTCATAGGGGTACTTGGGTGGCTCAGTGTCCAATTCTTGATTTCAGTTCAGGTCATTATCTCAGGGTTGTGAGATCAAGCCTTGTGTCAGGCTTCATACTGAGTGTGGAGCCTGCTTAAGATTCCCTCTCTCCTTCAGCTCTTCCCCTCCCACTTATGCTCTTGAGCTCTCACACCGTCTCGGGGTATAGGGGAGAGGAGAGCCTGGGTAGTGCAGTCAGTTGGGCATCCAACTTTTGGTTTCAACTCAGGTCATGATCTCTGGGTCATGGGTTTGAGTCCCGTTTTGGGCTCTGTGCTTCCTCTGGATTCTGCTTAAGTTTCTTTCTCCCTCTGCCCCTCCCACCTGCTCACTCTTTTCTCTCAAAAAAGTCATAAAGGATTGCTTCAAGTTTGTTAATTGATTTTCCTCAAGTACGCTATATCCATTCTCTGAATAGAAAGAGAAAAAACTGTCTTTTGACACTATCTGCCTTCTGTATCCCTAGAGTTAGCTTTGTAAACAACTTCTGGTTGTGACCCTTTACTGCATGCACTTAAAAAACTAGTATTTTTTTAAATATAGCATGTGCCAGGCTCTACATTATACACTGGGGATACAGCAGTAACCAAGGTAGGTATGGTCAGGGAATTAAATGTTACTGCAATCTAGCAACTCTGCAAGATAGTTTATAACATGTAAACACACACAAACACACACACACAAATGTAGTTGGCACAAAACCACAAAACAGTGAAGTGTTTCTTCAACTGGTGAGTCGAAGTTCAATCCCGCAGGAAATAATTTCCTGGCTGTTTGAAATGAGACAAGAAATAACTCTAGAAGTAAAGAAATTTGATGGGGTGACCTAGAGAAACTCTCAGCCTGAAATAATGCAACTTGCACAAGCACATAAATAGGAAGATGCTCTTGGTGTGCTCAACTAGACTGATGAAATAAAAACTGGGGTAGAAAAGAGATCATCTTAATCCCTCAACAGTGAGGATTCTGCCAATACACTAGTAAAGTTTTAATAATTAACAACAAAAGCACTGAAATACAAATGGTAATTAAAATTACTCTTATTACTTCATATTTATGTATAATTGATTCAATTCTAATATCTCTAATTCTATGGGAAATTCACTTGCCTCCCTCCAGACTTATGTAAATATTCTAGAATTTTTTATTTTCATGATAAATTCTTGTTCCTAGTACTTGCCACTAGCAAACTCCAAATCTTACATTTTACTGCTTTTGTCTTCTTTTTGTTACCTAATGTAAAGATGTGCAACTCAGCCTGTGTTCCTTGATTACTGAAAAAAAAATCACTTGCTTACATCATCTATGTATATAGCATATTTTTACAAAAAGTTTGGAGTTATGAGGAAGATTTATATCAAATAATATATTTAGATATTAATTATAGTTTACAAAAGTTTTTTGGTACTTGAGTATTTTTCTACTGGCCACCTTTCTCAGGATATAGGTTCTAAAAAATTGCTGAATGTCTTCAAACGAAAGCTGGATATTGTATAAGCACACACATATATCAATACAAATGTTTCTTCTCCACAGACATAAATAAATTTTGTCCAGTAGAACTGTAATTGATCTCTCCTATTATAAATCACTTTTATATTTCATTGTAAATGTTTTTAAGCATTACTTATTGCTTTTATATGTGTGGTTCCCTAAAATCTGTTTTAAACTAGTCATAACATCTTACTGATTTCCTTATTAATTGAGTTAAAGAATATCTTTGACATGTGTTGTGTTCATTTTATATTTGTGTGAAAGTCATGATTATAAACTTTTTTGAAACTTAATCTTTAACAGGCTCCAGAACAATTTGCTAAATTCTTTCTTTCCCTTCAAGATAACTCATTTCTCCTTACTCTTCCATTTTCAGGAACCCTTTGCACTTATTATCAGAAGCTCAATGATTCTTAGTACACTTTCTGTAAGGACTCATTTTGCATCCTTTGACAAAGGGCCATAATAACTGGGCTTCAACTCTTAGCATCAGAAAACAATTTAAAGCAATTGAAAAATTCCATATATTTTTCTCTCTCCCCCATTGGTCTTTGTAATTTGAAAAGAGCATTATAGATTTTTGCTTCCTATGGATATGGATTATGCCATGACCGTTAGAAATCAGAATTAGCAACCATGCAGTATGATTTTTTTTAACCCTGTTGTATGCCTGTAGTGCACATTGAGGTTGAGGCTGTTAGGTATTTACATATGATTCATTCCATAAAGTGAAATAAGTACTTCTTAGTGAATTGCTTTTTAAAAATAACTTTAGAATTAAAAGAATCTCTGTCATTCTTTTTTTTTCTTTTTTTAAAGTTTTTTTTTATTTTTTATAAACATATATTTTTATCCCCAGGGGTACAGGTCTGTGAATCGCCAGGTTTACACACTTCACAGCACTCACCAAAGCACATACCCTCCCCAATGTCCATAACCCCACCCCCCTTCTCCCAACCCCCCTCCCCCCAGCAACCCTCAGTTTGTTTTGTGAGATTAAGAGTCACTTATGGTTTGTCTCCCTCCCAATCCCATCTTGTTTCATTTATTCTTCTCCTACCCACTTAAGCCCCCATGTAGCATCACCACTTCCTCATACCAGGGAGATCATATGATAGTTATCTTTCTCCGCTTGACTTATTTTGCTAAGCATGATACGCTCTAGTTCCATCCATGTTGTCGCAAATGGCAAGATTTCATTTCTTTTGATGGCTGCATAGTATTCCATTGTGTATATATACTACATCTTCTTTATCCATTCATCTGTTGATGGACATCTAGGTTCTTTCCATAGTTTGGCTATTGTGGACATTGCTGCTATAAACATTCGGGTGCACGTGCCCCTTCGGATCACTATGTTTGTATCTTTAGGGTAAATATCCAGTAGTGCAATTGCTGGGTCATAGGGTAGTTCTATTTTCAACATTTTGAGGAACCTCCATGCTGTTTTCCAGAGTGGTTGCACCAGCTTGCATTCCTAAGCAGATGTCCTTTAACCAGGGGGGCAAGAAATACATAACAACAATCAAAATAAAATAACACATCCTTCCCTACCTCTTTTTCTTTTCTTATATGGAAGCCCTTTGTAGGATGACTCGTGACCAATCTGAATTCAGGCTTTAAGAAATCTGACTATGAAATTGAGGTTTGCATCATTCTGCAAAGCCATAAAAAGTTATGGATTAATCATAACTTTACAGTTTGGAACATATTCATCTATGGTTAGAAACTTACACATCAAAGTTAGAGAGTATACATACTCCTAGGAAGGAACAAACTAACAGCATGGCTGAAATTCCAAATCAATTGAAAATTCCTTATTTTGTGCAATTATAATCATCAATGTACCTGAACCCACATCAGTCTTCACTTTGGCCATAAACACAGGAGCTATATAACAGTAATAGAAAAATACAATGGAAAAATGGAAAAAGCTAACACATGTTTAACTTTTGCGATATTTTCTTCCTTTAAGTAACTTACTATTTAATAAAACTTAAAATAATAAAATTGTGAACATGAAGATAATGTTAACTATAATAGTCACTTAAGAGAAGAGGTGTGTGTCTTCCTGGCTCCACCAAATATAGTAAAAGCAAAAATGTAAATTACGTTGGCTCAAAATAAATTGCAAAAAAATTATTTATCCACTCCTCAAACAACATGGGGAGATGCCTTAAATCTTGGATTAACATAAGAAATGCTCTTTAAAAAATAGAGCTATTGCTTAGAAAAATCTAAGGAAAAAATCCATTATTCAAGTTATAAGACCTATGATTATACTTATCTTTTTAACTTTCACAAAAAAATTGTCCTAGTGTTAATGAAAATGAGAAATTGGGATTGAAATGTTATATTATTACAGTAAAAATGAACTGCATATAAAGCATAATGATTCAAGATTCTATTAATGCAAAAATATGTAATTGGGTCATTATTATTTATAAAATACAATATCAAATGAAACTTGTGGCTTAAAATACTTACTGTATCCTCACAGCATACAGTGAACTGGGAATTAACTGTCCATTTCTTTCATCAGTATAAATAGGAAAAACAAATAATGTGGAACCCAAGGAGAAAAAGTGAATAGCACATGACTGGGTCAGTATATGTGCAGACTCAATAATTCCATCTTTAAAATCTGCACTGTTGGTCACAGCTGGACTAATCATGCAATAAACTGCACAGATCATAAAGACAGCCAAAATAATCATATGGGTCAGGAGGGTGGCCCATTAAGTTTGCATATGTGAATATGATCTGAATGAAAAGAAGTTCACCACAATGAAAGAAATTACCCAGTAATGTAGATCAAAGCAGATAATCAGCGTGGATAATTCAGGCCTGAATACAGATGCAGAATATAGATTATGACTTTTCACAAAAGTTTCAGCTAATCCTGTTTTGTCAATGTATATTGATCTTCCAAAGGATTTTATTTCACAGGGACACCTTGGAAGTTTCCAGAAAAACTGACTGTCAAAGAATACCACATCTCTTAGATCAGCATTGATCATTTTCTTTTTCTTTTAAATCATTAGAATGGAAAGTATTCTGTTTTCCTCTCCTCAGTGCTACACATAAACACACACATGTGTATCCATAATATTCCTATTCTTTGGTACCCTCTTAGAGAAGAAAGCAAGGCCCTGTGCTAGAAACAATCCTAATGTTATTATTAAAATATACAAAATATTCATGTAGATTATGAAATTTAAAATTTCAGAATTAATTTTTAAAAGACCATTTCTACTAGGCAGTTGTATTTCTCAAAGTGATTTTTTTCTTTGTTGGGTCTGTGTGAAAGTCAGTATATGTTTTTAATGTGGGAAAATTTGCCTACATTAAAATATACAGATCTTAAATGAATAGATAGATGTGCTTTGAAGATAGCTTACAATACATGGGTGTAATTTATACAGCTATCAGGATATTGACAATGTTGTTTTTACCCAGGCCCTGTGTTCAGATGCAGTTAAGGAAATCTCTCCAGTATATTGACAGTAATACAATAATGGTAGGGGACTTTAATACCCTAGTTAGATCAATGTATAGATCATCCAGATAGAAAATCAATAGGAAACAGGAAACAGAGGATTTGAATGACAAATTAGACCAGATATATATATATCTGGTCTAATTTGTCATTCAAATCCTCTGTTTCCTGTTTCTATATATCTATATCTATCTCTCTATCTAGATATATAAATATATATCTATAGATAGATGTCTATCTAGATAGATAGATATATATAAAATATTCCATCCCCAAATAGCTGAGTATGCATTCTTTGCAAGTGTACACGGAACTTTCTCCAGGACAGATCACATGTTAGGCCATGAAATAAGTTTCAACAAACTCAAGAAGACTGAAATCAACTCGTGAATCTTTTCTAACAACAATGGTATGAAACTAGAAATCAATTACAAGAAAAAAAATAGAAAAAAAATACAAACACATAGAGGTTAATACATGCTACTTAACAACCAGTGGGTCAACGAAGAACTCAAAGAAGAAATAAAAAATAGAGAGAAATGAAAGTGAAAAAACAGCAGTCTGCAATCCTTGTGATCCAGCAAAAGCAGTTCTAAGAAGGAAGTTTATAGCAATGACAGGACTAACTCAAGAAAACAAGAAAAAGCTCAAATAAACAACCAAACCTTGCACCTAGAGGAGCTAGAAAAACAAAGCTCAAAGCCAGTAAAAGGAAGGAAATAATAAAGCCTAGAGCACAAATAAATGAAATAAAGATTAAAACACAATAGCAGAAATCAATGAAACCAACTTAAAAAGAAGACTTTTATTTATTTATTTGACACAGTGAGAGAAGGAACACAAGCAGGGGGAGTAGGAGAGGGAGAAGCAGGCTTCCCACTGAGCAGGGAGCCTGGATGCTAGGCTCAGTCTCAGGACCCTGGGATCATGACCTGAGCCAAAGGCAGATGTTAATGACTGAGCCACCCAGGCACCCCAATGAAACCAACTTTTAAGCCTTTATTTAGCTAGACATATCAAGAAAAAAAGAGAGAAGTCTCAAATAAATAAAATCAGAAATGGAGCAGAAATAAAAATCTACACCACAGAAATATAAAAAAAAAACTATGAGAATATTATGAAAATTATATGGCAACAAATTTGACAACCTAGAAGAAATGAATAAGTTCCTACAAGTACACAATTTTCCAAAAGTAAATCTGGAAAAAGTAGAAAATTTCAACAGACTATTTACTAACAATGAAATTGAATCAGTAATTTAAAAATTCCCAAAAACCAACAGTCCAGGATGATATAATTTCATATGTGAATTCTACCAAACATTTAAAAGAAGAGTTAATACCTATTCTTCTCAAACTATTCCAAAAAAAAAAAAGAAAGAAAGAAAAAGAGGAAGGAAAACTTCCTAATTTATTAACAAGGACAGCATTGCCCTGATACCAAAACCAAATAAAGTCACTATAAAAAAGAAAACCAGGGGCGTCTGGGTGGCTCACTGGGTTAAAGCCTCTGCCTTCGGCTCAGGTCATGATCCCAGGGTCCTGGGATCTGTCCCGCATCGGGCTCTCTGCTCAGTAGGGAGCCTGCTTCCCTCTCTTTCTCTCTGCCTGCCTCTTTGCCTACTTGAGATCTGTGTCTCTGTCAAATCAATAAATAAATTCTTTAAAAAAAAAAAGAAAACCATAGGCCAAAATCTCTGATGAACATAGATGGAAAAATCTTCAACAAAATATTAGCAAACCAAATTTAACAATACATTAAAAAATCATTCACCATATCAAGTGGGATTTAGTCCAGGGATGCAAAGGTAGTACAATATTTTCAAGTCAATGTGACATATCACATGAATAAGATGAAGGATAAAAATCATATTATCATCCCAATAGATGCAGAAAAAGCATTTGAGAAAATGCATCTGTTAATGATAAAAACAAAATGGATTTAAAGGGTACATATCTCAACATAATAAAGGCCATATATGAAAAACCCACAGCTAACATCATACCAAATGATGAAAAACTGAAATATTTTCTTTTAAGATTGGGATGTCCACTTGTACCACTTTTACTCAACATAGTACTGGAAGTCCCAGCCTGAGCAGTCAGACAACGAAAAGAAATAAAAGGCATCCAAATTAGTGAGGAGGAATTAAAACCCACTATTTGCAGATGACATTATACCATATATGGAAAACCCTAAACACTCCACCAAAAAACTACTAAAACTGATAAATGAATTTGATTAAGTCATAGGATACAAATTAATGTATAGAAATCTGTTGTGTTTCTATGCACTAATAAAGAAGTAGCAAAAAGAGAAATTGAGAAAATAATTCCATTTACAATTGCTCCAAAAAGAAAAAAATACCTAGGAATAAATTTAACAAAAAGGTAAAAGAACTATACTTTGAAAACTATAAGATACTGATGAAAGAAACTGAAGATGATATGCACAAATGGAAAGATATTTCATGCTCATGGACTGGAATAATTAATATCTTTATGATACCCATACTACCTGAAGCAATCTGTATATTCAGTGCAATCCCTGTCAAAATACCAATAGCATTTTTCACAGAACTGGAACAAATCATACTATAATTTGTGTAGAACCACAAAAAATTCTTGCATAGTCAAAGAAATCTTAAGAAAGAACAAAGCTGTAGGTATCACAATCCCAGATTTCAATATATAATACAAAGCTATAGTCATCAAAACAGTATGGTACTGTCACAAAAAAGAGACACATTTATTAATGAAACAGGATTGATACCCCAGAAATAAACCCATGCCTATATGGTCAATTAATGTATAACAAAGGAGGCAACAATGTACAATGGGAAAAAAAAACAGTCTTTTCAATAATGGTGTTGGGAAAACTGGACAGCTATATACAAAAGACTGAAACTGGACCACTTTCTTACACCATACACAAAAATAAACTCAAAATGAGTTAAAGACCTAAATATGAGACCTGAAACTCCTTAAAGAAAACATAGGCAGTAATCTCTTGGACATTGCCCTTAGCAACATATTTATGGATATTTCTTCTCAGGTAAAACAATGGAAAAATAAACTATTAAGATTACACTAAAACAAAAAAAATTACACAGCAGAGGAAACCATCAATAAAACAAAAAGGCAACGTAGTAAATGGATGAAGATATTTTCCAATAGCATATCCAAAGGCATATAAGGAATGCAATACCAAAAACCCCCCACAAACCATATAGTTAAAAAATGGGCAGAGGACCTGAAGAGACATTTTCCAAAGAAGACATACAAATGGTCGGCAGACACACAAAAAGATGCTCATCACTCATCATCAGGGAATTGCAGATTGAAACCATAATGAGATATTACCTCAAACTAGTTAGAATGGCTAGTAACAAAAAGACAAGAGATAACAAGTGTTAATGAGAATATGGAGAAAAAGGAACCTTTATGCACTGTTAGTAGGAATGTAAATTGGTGCAGCCACTGTGGAAAACAGTATGGAGGTTCCTCAAAAAATTAAAAATAAAATACCATATGATCAAGTAGTTCCACTACTGGTTATTTATCCAAGGAAAATGAAAACACTAATTTGAAAAGATATATGTACCCCTATGTTTGTTGCAGTTGATTTACAATAGGCAAGATAAGAGAGGGACTCAAATGTGTACTGACAGATGAATAGATGAAGAAGAGGTACGTATGTACAATGGAAAAATACTCCTTCATAAAAAAGAATGAGATCTTGCCATTTGTGACAAAGTGAAATGAGTCAGAGAAAGACAAATGCCATATGGTTTCACTAATATGTAGAATCTAAAAAACAAAACAAACAAATAAAAAACAGACTCTTAAATACAGAAAACAAACGTGATGGCCTGAAGGGAAGTGGGTGGGCATATGGACAAAATAGATAAAAGGGATTAAGAGGTGCAAACTTCCAGTTATAAAATAAGTCACGGAGATGAAAGGTAGAGCATAGGGATTATAGTCAAACACTGTAATAACATGTAGTGACAGATGGTGACTACATCTATTGTGGTGAGCAGTGAGTAATGTATAGAATTGTTAAATCACTATATTGTAGATCTAAAACCAATATAACATTGTAGGTCAATTATACTTCAATAATAAAGAAATCTTTCCACCCATTTTTTTATAGGAAACAGCTTACCACAAAGAAACAACCTTCCCTAGATGACCTAAGACTCATAAATGTCACCTTGTCCCTATATGATAAGGGAAAAACACAGACCCTCCAAATGTCCATTCTTTGCCTTGTAAATGATTAGCTGAACTGTTTTGTGGCCACTGATCAGTCAGAACCAAATATTTGTTACATAAACTTGGGTTAAGTTAAGTTTCTCTCCTTCCCTAGATTCCTAGACTCTGACCCAATCTTACCCTGAACCAGCATGTTGCCCCTCCTTAATGGCTCCTTCTGAAAATGGGCTGACTTCAGGGTAAAACCTTCTCTGATCTATTTTTCAATCACACCTCTCTTTCCTCCCACTTTCTTCCACCTGATCCTTTCTAACCCTAAGCCTTGTTCACGCCTCCCTAAAAAGAAAAGCCCTTTCTGCCTAACCTTTGAGATGATTACAGATTTTATGGTCTGAAAATTCTCCCTATTGCAATAGTCCCCCTCCCCTTATTGCAGTTAAGTCTTTCAAGTACTCTCCTTACCAAAATCAGGATTTATTTTCACTTGACAGTTACCGGTATCCTCCTTTGGAGTCAGGGCCTCACTTACAGACTCCCACCATCTCTGTGGAAATAATGGCACCTTGTAGGTCCTTCAAACTCATCTTCTTTTCAGCAATTCAACTATCATTTGATGAATTCCACTCTCAAACTAGTGTTCTGCATGTCTTATCTGTTGTAAGGGGTTATTTTGATTCCTTAAGGCAGAGAAACTTTTCTTTGGCCCTTCTGTGTGAACTCTTCTGGTTTTTCCTTTCCTCGTAAATTTGGGGATCATTTGAACAAATTTCCTTTGCTGGGATGGGAAGCTTGGGGTGGGGATTTTTCTCTGACCAGAAAATTGTGCTGGAAAATTAATCAAGCAGGACTATTTACTGTTTCATTTAAGATCTTAGCTCTGATTTCATTTTCTAATCCCATGGGTACCTCTTAACTATCAATTGTCCTCTCTCTGATACTCCCACTGACTATACTTCAACATTATGACACTAATTCAGTTAAACATATCTAAATGTAATATTATTTCACAAAAGTTAATTTGGAACTGCAAAAACTCTCTGGGATTCTTGTGATCTCCCTAAATGTGTTCATCTCCAGGGGTCCCTTGAGTCCTGGCAGTCCAAAACTCCCTCTGAACAATTTGAATATTTCTTATGGTATTAGGAAGGTGAATAAGTACCTTCTTTCTTGGTCCAAGCTTAATCAGTCCATTTAGTAATATCAGTCTATCTTAACTGAGTCCATTCATCTCTGAAGGATCATCTGCCAACCTCAGTGGTTGCTCTGTCACCCACTACAAACACATGTTCTTCAATTCCATCTTACATGGAACTTACATGTTCCTCAATTCCATCTCCCTCTTCCTCAGCTCCTCCAAAACTGTTTCTGTCTCCTTAATTCCAGGTTCCACTCTTCGTATATTAACCCACCTTTCCTGAATTTAACACTACTTTTCTAGCCCTCTCACTTCCTACAGTTATTCAAGACTTTGATTCTGCTTCCCCAGTGCTAGGTTCTCGTGGACAAGAAGCTGCAGAACCTCAATCGCCAGCCCCAACAATATGTCTGTTATCAAGTCCATCAACCTTTCATTACCATTATTATTTCGTCTAACATATAACCTTTTTTTTGTTATCATGTGACTACCAAATTATCCATTGCAGCTCCCTATATGGGTCTTTCCTTCTTTCTGACACATTATTAAACAAATACCAGAATTGTCTTGTTCTTTTGCCACTCCTTCATATGCTGTCCCTCCTTTTATTTTGTCAACTTACTTCCTAATAAATCTGATTAGCATATTTGTTATATATTATTTATGGATATTGAAGTGTTAGTATGTTCCCCTTCTAGCTCACTGGCATGTATTATATAGAGACCTTCTGTGTGCAACACCAAAAAATTTTTTAAAAAATGTTTCTAAATTTAAGCATTATTGCATCCAGTGAGGGATACACTTATGGGGAAAATGGGACCATTAGAAGACATAGTATACACCATATAGTCAGTGTAGGTACTGAAGATTATATCGCCTATATTCTATTTCTTAACAATCCCATTCTGGCACTTTCCTTTCTGTATCATATAAATTTGTACTTTTCCTGCTGGTTTTCTTTTTAAATCCATTTGTTAGCTTTAAAAAACAAAAAGTGTTGTAGTTTTTCCATGAAAAAATCTTCACCAAAAGGAAAGAATAGTCCCTCCCTACAGATACAAAAAAGACATTTTTTCTTCATCTTAAAGCTTTTCTTGCTTAAAATTTTCCATACATTTGACAAAAATATTTAGGACACCCTGAAACAAGATGGTTGCTAAAGTTTTTTAATGTTAACCTTTAAAAAGTTTGTAATTCTAATTGGATATCTAACTTAGTAACTGCAGCCCCAGTAATTCTGTTTAAATTGACATCTCTGAAAAAAAAATTTGACGTCTCTGTCTGATAGCTATAAACTTACATGTTTTCTTTGTTAGGCCAGAAAAGCCTCATATGTATTTCACCTTTGTCTTACATTCATGGGAGGTCCAAGTTGCTGTGAATTTCTTATTTAAAAATAAGAGTGACGCAGGGGTGCCTGGATGGCTCAGTCAGTTAAGGGTTTGACTCTTGGTTTTGGCTCATGTCATGATCTCACCATTGTGAGATCAAGCCCAGCTTCAGGCTCCAAAGTCAGTGTGGAGTCTGCTTGAGATTCTCTCTCTCTCTCTCGTTCTTGCTCTTGCTCTCAAAATAAATAAATAAAATCTTTAAAAGAATAAAAAGAGTGAGTGAACTTTTTATCATTCAAATTAATAACAGTTATAGTGGGGACATTAGCACAACTCACTAATATTTAGAGTTACTCTCTTTTTGGGCAGACTGAAGCATTGCAAGGTCTTATTTCCCTTTGAAATTGAGAGAGGCGACATGACTTGGTTTGGGTGAAAAAGAGTGAATGGAAGAAATATATACCACTTTCAGATGAAAGTAATTGGGAACTTTAACTTGGTTGACCAACCTGCTTTTTACTCTTTGATGACACTCAGGGGGTGTCATAAAATCCATGCATTCTGGAAAGCTGAGTCAACACATGGAAGATAGCTGATGTCAGTGAGACATGCAACATACTTTTTTTTTTAAAGATTTATTTATTTATTTGACAGAGAGAGATCATAAGTAGGCAGAGCAGTAGGCAGAGAGAAAGGGGGAAGCAGGCTCCCTGCTGAGCAGAGAGCCTGATGTTGGGCTCAATCCTAGGACCCTGAGATCATGACCTGAGATGAAGGCAGAGTCTTAATCTACTGAGCCGCCCATGTGCCCCAATATGCAACATACTTTCCACAAGATACTTTTATTAGATTAAGCCACTGAGATTTGGCAGCTGCCTGTTAATACAGTAAAGCTCATCTTTTGCTGCCTTATGTCTTCTATACCTGTAAAATATCTATGGTGATTATTAGAATATGTTTGAATATAGCTGAACTTATTTTATCAAATATTAAATACTGTGTTCTGATTATGTGAAATTTGGTAATCTCTTAGTATGGATTTTTTTAAATTTATTTTTTATTTTCAGCACAACAGTATTCATTATTTTTGCACCACACCCAGTGCTCCATGCAATCCATGCCCTCTCTAATACCCACCACCTGGTTCCCCCAACCTCCCACCCCTGCCCCTTCAAAACCCTCGGGTTGTTTTTCAGAGTCCATAGTCTCTCATGGTTCACCTCCCCTTCCAATTTCCCTCAACTCCCTTCTCCTCTCCATCTCCCCATGTCCTCCATGTTATTTGTTATGCTCAGTAAGTGGTGCTGGGAAAATTGGACAGCTACATATAGAGGAATGAAACTGGACCATCCCCTTATACTATACAGAAAGATAAACTCAAAGTGGATGAAATATCTCAATATGGGAAAGGAATCCATCAAAATCCTAGAGGAGACCATAGACAGTTATCTCTTCGATATTGGCCACAGTAATTTTTCTTAAGACATGTCTCCAGAGGCAAGGAAAACAAAAGCAAAAATGTACATGAAGATAACAAGCTTCTCCACAGCAAAGGAAACAGTCAACAAAACAGAGTCAGCCCATGGAAAGGGAGAAGATATTTGCAAATGACCTTACAGTTAAAGGGCTGATATCCAAGATCTATAAAGAACTTCTCAAACTCAGTACTCAAAAAAAAAAAAAAAAGAAAAGAAAAAGAAAGAAAGAAAAAAAAGAAACTAATAACCCATTCAAAAAATGGGCAGAAGACGTGAACAGACATTTCTCTAGAAAGACATACAAATGGCCAACAAACACATGAGAAAATGCTCATCATCACTAGTCATCAGGGAAATACAAATCAAAATCACATGAGATCTCACCTTACACCACTTAAAATGGCAAAAATTAACAAAACAGGAAACAACAAATATTGGCGAGGATGTGGAGAAAGGAGAACCTTCTTACACTGGTTGGGAATGCAGGCTGGTACAGTCACTCTGGAAAACAGTGTGGAGGTTCCTCAAGAAGTTAAAAATACCGTTACCCTACGTGACCCAGCAATTGCACTACTGGGTATTTATCCCAGAGATACAGATGTAGTGAAAAGAAGGGCCATATGCATCCCTATGTTCATAGCAGCAATGTCCACAATAACCAAATTGTGGAAAGAGCTGAGATGCCCTTCAATAGATGAATGGATAAAGAAGATGTGGTCCATATACAAAATGGAATATTACTCAGCCATCAGAAAGGATGACTACCCAACTTTTGCATCAACATGGATGGGACTAGAGAAAACTATGCTAAATAAAATAAGTCAAGCAGTGAAAGTCAATTATCATATGGTTTCACTCATTTGTGGAACATAAGTAATAGCATGGAGAACAGTAGAGAAAGAAGGGAAAAATGAAGGTGAGAGATCAGAGTGGGAGATGAACCATAAAAGACTATGGACCTCAGAAAACAAACGAAGAGTTTAAGAAGAGAGGGTGGTGGGGGGATGGGTGAATCTGATGATGGGTATTAGGAGGGCATGGATTGCATGGAGCACTGGGTGCTATACTCAAACAACGAATCATGGAACAATAAATAAAAAACTAATGATGTACTGTATGGTGACTAACATAACATAATAAAAAATTATAATAAAATAAAAAATAAGAATAAAAGAGGAAATAATAAAAAATAAATGGTATAGAACACATACAAAAATAGAAGAAATTTGATAAAACCAAAAGTTTATTTTTCTGAAAGAGTAATAAAATTGTTAAATTGCTATCAAGAGTAATCAAGAGAAAAAGAAACCATAACTTACCAATAACAGAAATAAATGTTATCACCACATAGCCTACAGACATAGAAGGTTAATAAAAGAATTTTTTAAAGCATTATGACAATAATTTTGATCACTTGGATGAGAAGGACAAATTTGTCAAAAAATCAGTTTTCCAGGCACCTGGGTGGGGCTCAGTTGGTTAAGCAACTGCCTTCTGCTCAGGTCATGATCCTGGAATCTCAGGATTGAGTCCCACATTGGGCTCCCAGCTCCGTGGGGAGTCTGCTTCTCCCTCTGACCTTCCCTCTCATGCTCTCTCTCACTGTCTCTCTCTCAAATAAATAAAATCTTTAAAAAAACCCCACAGTTTCCCAAAAGTGACAGAAGAATTAAGAGAAAATATGCACAGTCCTATATTTACTAAGAGGTTGAATTTTGAAAACAAAAGAGATCCAGGCCCAGATGGTCTCAGTGCAGAATTCTAAATCACTTACAAGGAAAATAATATCAATCTTACAAAACTATTTTTAAAAACTGAGAAAGTGGGAAAATTTAGCAACTTGTAATATGATACCAGCATAACCCTGTAACAAAACCTGAGAAAATCCTAAAACAGAAAAATTGCACAGCAATATCCCTCATGAACCTAGAAGAAAACCTCCTTTTTAAAAAGATTTTATTTATTTACTTGAGAGAGAAAGAGAGCATGAGTTGGGGAGAGAAGCAGAGGGAGAGGGAGACACAGGCAGCTCCATCCCAGGACCCTAGGATCATGACCTGAGCCAAAGGCAGATACTTAACTCACTGAGACCCCCAGGTGCCCCTAGAAGCAAACCTCCTTAAAATAAGAATATCCGGGGCGCCTGGGTGGCTCAATGTGTTAAGCCACTGCCTTTGGCTCAGGTCATGATCCCAGGGTCCTGGGATTGAGTCCCGCTTCAGGCTCTCTGCTCAGTGGGGAGCCTGCTTCCTCCTCTCTCTGCCTGCCTCTCTGCCTACTTGTGATCTCTCTCTGCAAATAAATAAATAAATTCTTTTTAAAAAAAGAATATCTAATCTAATTTTATATGCTTCATGACCAAGTGAGACTCATCCCCAGAATGCATGGTTTGTTTAACACAAGGCAGAAAAACACTTGGTTGTTAAATAGACACAGAAAAAAGCTATTAAAAATTCAATGCTCTTATAATAAAAACTTGCAAAAACTAGGAATAGAATACTTTCTAACTTTGATATAAGGTATATATGAAATTCCTTCATCTAAAATTATGTTGCATAATGAAATATTGAAAACATACCTCCTAATTTCCAAAATAAAGAAGAGTGTTTAGCCTAAACAGTTTTTATTCAACATTCTCTGGAAGCTTAAGTCAGAATAATAAATCAAGGACAAAAAATTAAAATCTGAAGGTTGAAGAGGAAGATGTAAAACTGACTATATTAACGATGTGATTTTATATAAAGTCCTATATAAGAAGTTGTAAGAAATCAACAAGGCAATGAGTATAATTGAACTTAGCATAGTCAGTTTATTAGGTCCATATATACAAATCAATCATATTTTTCTATACTAGCAGTGATAGTGCCAAAAGGAATGCAATACTAAAAATTTCAAAGCATTAATGAAAAATATTAAAGATGACCTAATTATATGAAAAGATACATCACTTTCAAAAATTGGAAGACATTATTTTTAATATGTCACCTCTTCACAAATTGATATGTAGATTCCATTTCAGTGACAATAATAACACCATGAAGCAACCAGAACTTACATATTGCTGTGGGAGAGTAAAATAATATTACTACTTTGGTGTACTGCTTATTAGTTTCTTACAAAATTGAACATACAACCAATCTAAGTGCCAGCAATTTCAATTTAGGTATTTACCCTATAGTAAAGAAAACACATGTTTACAAGACTTGTACAGGAAAGTGCATCAGAACTTTTTTTCCCTAATTATGAAAAACTTTATAGACAATCCAGTTTTCCATCAACATGAGAATGGATTAACCAATTGTAGTACATTAATATGAGAAATAAGATTCAGTAATCAAAAGGAACAAATTATAGATTCCTTCCACCACAGGAATGAATCTCACAAGACATCATGCTGCACAAAAGAAGCAGGTTATAATAGCACATGCTGCATTATTCCATTTTCATGAAGTTCTAGTACAGATAAATCTAACCCATGTTGAAAGCAATCATCAAATAAGCGGTTTCTTGGAAAAGGGAATTGATTGGAAAAGGTCATGAGGGAATATTCTGGGGTGATGAAAATATTCTATATCTTAATACATTTGTAGGTTATACAGTTACATACTTTGTCAAACTCTTTAAATTGTACAATGAGGATTTCTATATTTTGCTTTATTTAAAAACAAATATTGAACTGTAATTAGTAGGGTTATTTTCAGCAGTAGCATGGGCTTGTCAATTCTGAAATTACTTTCTGTGCACCAGAGAATAGTAAAGACTGGGCGCCTGGGTGGCGCAGTGGGTTAAAGTCTCTGCCTTTGGCTCAGGTCATTGATCTCAGGGTCCTGGGATCAAGCTCCCTGTTGGGCTCTCTGCTCAGCAGGGAGCCTGCTTCCCTTCCTCTCTCTCTGCCTGCCTCTCTGCCTACTTGTGATCCTTCTCTGTCAAATGAATAAATAAAATCTTAAAAAAGAATAGTAAAGACTCAAAGAAATATGGATATATCAAAAGAACGCAAGAAACCTGAAGAAATGTGAACATCAAAATAAATAATAGTATTTATGGGTTATAATTGATTAAAAGAAATAAAAGTCCAGTAGTCCATGCTGTTGAGTAAATAATCAAATGGATTAAGATTTACAACTTTCAATTAATGCACAAATTTTATAGGTTAGGAATCACAGGCATTTATTTGACCTTATAATTATGTTGCAAGTTAGGAATAATTATTCATGTTATACCTATGAAAAATAGAGACTGAAGTATTTTGAGTAAAATTTTAAATAATACATATTTAATGCTAGGCAATCCAGGATTTATGTGCTACTCTGTCTTAATCTGAAACCTAATTTTCTCTATTCTTTACCATCCTTTCTCTTAAATAACAGCTAACCTATTGGTTCACTGAATTGACTTTTTTTTTTTTTAGGTAGAAAAGAGGTACTTATTTGTTTATTGTCCAGGCAGTTCTTGTGAAGATTCTTCATAATGTACAGATCACATCTCTTCCTGTTCAGGTCTAGGAATTTTCTTTCTTTCTTTCTTTTCTTTTTTTTTTTTTTTGAATTGACTTCTTCTGAACCAACTTCAGTTAATATCTGAAAATAAACTTTTAAAAAATAAACTCGATAAAATATGAAAAACTCTACCATTCCACCTAACAAAAACAGCATTAAGTATATAAAAGTACTCCCTATCTTGGAATTCTAATAGCAAGAAAATCTGAACACTTTGGAAGATTTAAATTTTTTGAATGATTTCCTTTTTTTTTTAAAGATTTTTATTTATTTATTTGACAGAGAGAGATCACAAGTAGGCAGAGAGAGAGAGAGAGAGAGGAGGAAGCAGGCTCCCTGCTGAGCAGAGAGCCCAATGCGGGGCTCGATCCCAGGACCCTGGGATCATGACCCGAGCCGAAGGCAGAGGCTTAGCCCACTGAGCCACCCAGGCGCCCCTGAATGATTTCCTGTTTATGGAGATATCCATAGTAATCAAAATCCCTTACCCCCCATACACATATATACACATACGTAGTCCATATATATAGGCTTTAACCTCTTTTTTGATGAAATAATTGTAGAAATCACTCATTTCGAAACACAGGTTGGATTTCTTTTTCTTTTTCTTTTTCTTTCAGAGAATCTTTCCTTCATGTTTTCAGGTGGTTTTTTCATTGGGTTTTAAGTGCAAACTGGCTACCCTAAGTTTGCATGTTTAGAACCAACATATTTTAATAGTTGTTCCAACCAGTATGACTCAAAAGTGTCCCTAATGTATCCACTTGGAATTGCTAAAAAATATGATTTGTAGTGAATTCAGACTCTAAGAGAGATGACAACCTAAACTGCAGAACTCCCAATATGTTCAGAGGTTCAGTTAAAAACATTTTCATATATATAATAAATGGTTTTGTGTATGATCAAACTTCAAGCTTTGAGTTATAACTAACTGCAAACAAATTGTAGGGTACATCATTTTGCTAGTAAGTCTATTTTTACACTAAATGCAGATGATAAAATATTTGTAATTTCTATTTTCTTATTGGCATAGCACGCAAAATTGATTTTGTATTCTAGATTTGTCATTGACCTGTTTTAATAATAACCAGTCATATTTGTGATTTCCCAGATCTCACAGATACCTAAAAATACTTGTTTTTTTATGGATATCTTTATTTTTAAGCATTGCAGACATTCAACAAGGAAAAGGAAATTAAAAGGTTAAAAAAACCCTGAATATATATACACATAAACTATAGATAACTACCAGCAAGTATGTTGCAATATAATCAGACAAATACAAGAATATAAACATTTCACCTATAAAGTTGGCCCTTACCATTTCATACATCTTGTGGAAGCAACAGAACTCTAATCTCCTAGCTTCTAAAAGTTCCTAATTTGGACAATTCACTTCTAATTTAGCAAAATGTATTACATCCAAAAAAGATTTATTTAAGAACACTTTTCTCAACTATATACAACTAATCTTTCCAGTCAGAAACATTGAGATTTTTTTTACCAACAGAAATGCAGAAAAAAAGGTACTTGAATTTCTGCTCTTTTCAACATCAGAAATCTATTTTATGAATTTAATTCAGTAAATATTAGCCAGGTTTACCTCTTTATTGCTAAGTTTTGAGCTATTCAGAGATTCCTTAATTTTTAAGTTTAAAAATTATTTCTGTGAATTTTTATAGCAAGGTATTGTGTTTTCTTGATCACTTAATCTTACCGAGTTCAAGGATATGATCTTGTGTGTATGTGTATGTATGTGTGTGATCTGTATATGTACCCAAGTGTTCTCTAATTAGATCATAGCAATGCAAAAGAAAGTCTAGAGTGAAACTCTTTCTT
Organism: Neogale vison; assembly: GCF_020171115.1. Lineage (NCBI taxonomy): Eukaryota > Metazoa > Chordata > Mammalia > Carnivora > Mustelidae > Neogale > Neogale vison. The sequence goes on from NC_058105.1 coordinate 102,129,387, forward strand.
TTCTAAAACTGTTAGTCTCTAAATTTTAAGTGGCAGCCAAGTTTAAAATGACTTGTTACATAAACCATGCCTGAAACATTCTAGAATTTCAATATTCCTAAAATTTAAAATGAAACATTTCTACATTGATGTGTCAAGCTCCTGATAAATTCTTTCTAAGTGCAGAGTAGGCAGTGATTTCTAAAATGAAGAAAAAGATCAGAATCAAAGTGCTGTCAAATAATTCCATTCAGGGGGCACCTGGGTGGCTCAGTTGTTAAGCTTTCAGCTCTGGTCATGATCTCAGGGTCCTGGGATTGAGCCCAGGTTTCCTGCCCAGTGAGAAACCTGTTTCTCCCTCTCCCATTTCTCCTGTTTGTGTTCCCTCTATCACTGTGTCTCTTTATGTTAAATGAATAGATGATAGATGATAGATAGATAGATATTCAGAAAGTAGAGCCATCTGGTTTTATATATTTAATTTAGGGCCTTTCTCTAGATGTGTTCCCTTCCTCTACCAAGCAAAATGTTATTTCCCCATCAGCTTAGACCCACTAAAATAATAAAGGAGAAAAACAGATGTGTTCCCCCCCCAATATACACTCTTTATTCCTTAATTTCATTGGTGTAAAGAAATATAGTATTTATATTTCTAAATGTGTTTTTGAAAAAAATCATAAAACAAATATGTATAGGATAATATTGATGTCCCTTTCAATACTCTTGGCTACTTGAATAACATTGTAGCTGAGAAAAATTCCTAGCATGCTGAAAGCTTTCATTCAAAACACCTGTGTCTATATTTTTTCTTCTCTGTCTGAAGGATTTGTCCAAAAATATAGAGCTTGCTCAGTTGTACGCCAGTCATGTTGGGTATGTAAGCCCATCCATCTCTTCTCCCACAACTCTCAGTCAGTGAGGGATGGGAGGCAATAAAGAAGTGCCTACAGCTGCTTTAGCTGTATGAGCCACCCTGGCTACCAGTGAGGTAATTCCAAATCATGTTCTACATGGTACCTCAGAGGATCCCTATTGGACCAAGCCCCAGTTTCTTTCAACAACAATGACAACAACAACAACAACAAAATGTATTTGTTGGGCTCGGACAAGATGGCGGGGTACTAGGAAGAGGCGTCTTATCAGCCGGTACCTCAAAGTGAGCTGATTACCTACCAAAGAACTCTGATCACCCATGAAATCAGCCTGAGATCAGAATTATACACGTCTGGATCTCTACAGGGGCAGAAGACACCAGTGAGCAGGTAAAGCGGAATGGGAACAGCGGACTGATATCGGAAGATAAACAAAAGGGGGAGGGAGCCACCAGAGGCGACCGGTGCAAAAGTAATACCCCGATACGAGCGAGAGTGCCCTGCGTCTGGGGACCAGCATTAACTTGGAGACTGGTTGAAAGCACTCCAAAAGAGCAAAGGATCGCGGGGGCAAATTGTGGGAAACGGGGCGGCTAGGGACAGGGGCTTAAGTCCCCGGTCCCAGACGGCCTCCCCGGCGCGGAGGCAGAGAAAGTGCGGCGGGGAAACCGGCTCCTGGTCCCTAAGCCGCCAGCGCGCCCCAGAGCGCGGGGGTTCTGGCTCCTGTGAGGGGATGGGAGCCGCGCCGGTCTGCAGAACGCGCGCTCGCCCTACCACAAAGCTTGAGATGCGCGTGCACGTCGCTCCAGCTCTCCTGGGTATCTAAGGCCCGGGGCGCTTCTTGACCCGCACCATTGTTTCAAAGTCTAAGCCGCACTCTCGCTAAACTCTTCCCCGGACAGAGGCGCGCGAAAGCCCAGCCTGCGGCTTACGGACCAGCGCCCCGTTCTCAGTGCCCCAGACGCGCGCCCGACCCACAGCCGCCTCTGAAAAGAGGTGCGCGCAAGCCGGGCACTCCCAGCCCCGGCCGGCGGCAAAATCTCAGTGTGCGATCGCTGCTTGGAACCTCTCTGGTGGGCAGGAGCTCCCAGACAGCCGCCACTGCCTTGGCGTTGGGGACGAGCAAAAGATCCTGCGCCCCCAGGGTCTTTAACTTGGAACCTGCATTGCCAGCGTCCAAGGGGGAATTTATTCAGCTTCTGCACCCAGACTGAGGCTTCTCTCTGAGACGGAGATCAGGAAGTGTTCCAGGGTGCACCTTGACTGCACCAGAGTTGATACATCCAGCTACATCTGTTCAGTCTTCTCCCACCAAAATGACTAGGAGGAGGAATGCCCAACAGAAGAAAAATACAGAGGATGGACCTTCTGCAATAGAGCTAACGGCTATCAACATAGACAAAATGTCGGAAAGAGAATTCAGGCTAACAATTATCCAGGCAATAGCTAGGTTGGAGAAAGCCATGGATGACCAAACAGAATTGATTAGGGCCGAACTGAAAGCGACCAGACAGGATGTTCACAATCTTAGGGCGGAGCTTAAAGCTACCAGGGAGGAGGTCCACAAAGCTCTCAATGAGTTCCAATCCAATCTAAACTCTCTCAAAGCTAGGGTAACTGAGACAGAAGATAGAATTAGTGATCTGGAAGACAAACAGATAGAGAGAAAGGATCAGGAGGAAGCCTGGAACAAACAGCTTAGATCCCACGAAAGCAGAATTAGGGAAATAAGTGATGCCATGAAGCGTTCCAACGTCAGAATTATTGGAATTCCTGAAGGGGAGGAGAAAGAAAGAAGTCTAGAAGATGTCGTGGAACAAGTCCTTCATGAAAACTTTCCGAATCTCGCGAATGAAGCCAGCGTTCATGTACTAGAGGCTGAACGGTCTCCACCCAAGATTATACACTCCAAAAAAACATCACGACACCTGATAGTCAAATTGAGAAATTATAATTGTAGGTATAATCTCTTGAAAGCTGCCAGGGCAAAGAGGCTCCTTACTTACAGAGGGAAGCCCATCAGAATAACGTCAGACCTGTCCACAGAGACCTGGCAAGCCAGAAGAGGCTGGCAAGATATATTCAGGGCACTAAATGAGAAGAACATGCAGCCAAGAATACTTTATCCAGCAAGACTGACATTCAAAATGGATGGAGAGATAAGGAGTTTCCAAGACCGGCAAGGCTTAAAAGACTATGCAACCACCAAGCCGATACTGCAGGAAATATTAAGGGGGGTGCTATAAGAGAGGAAAAATCCCAAGAATAGCATTGAACAGAAATATAGAGACAGTCTACAGAAAGAAAGACTTCAAAGGTAACTCGATGTCAATAAAAACGTATCTATCAATAATCACTCTCAATGTGAATGGCCTAAATGCACCCATAAAACGGCACAGGGTTGCAGATTGGATAAAACGACAGGACCCATCCATATGCTGTCTACAAGAGACCCATTTTGAACCTAAAGATACACGCAGACTGAAAGTGAAGGGGTGGAGAAACATCTTTCATGCCAATGGGACTCAAAAGAAGGCTGGGGTAGCGATTCTCATATCAGATAAATTAGACTTCAAACTAAAGACTGTACTCAGAGATACAGAAGGACACTACATAATCCTTAAAGGGACTATCCACCAAGATGATCTAACAATTGTAAATATCTATGCTCCCAATATGGGAGCAGCCAATTACTTAAGAAAACTGTTAACCAAGATAAAGAGTCATATTGATATGAATACACTAATCGTAGGTGATCTTAACACGCCTCTTTCAGAATTAGACAGATCATCGAAGCAGAAAATCAATAAAGAAACAAGAGCATTGAATGACACATTGGACCAGATGGACCTCATAGATATATACAGAACATTCCACCCTAAAACAGCAGAATACTCATTCTTCTCAAGTGCACATGGAACCTTCTCCAGAATAGACCACATACTGGGTCACAAATCAGGACTCAGCCGATACCAAAAGACTGAGATTATTCCCTGCATATTATCAGATCACAATGCTTTGAAACTGGAGCTCAATCACAAGGAAAAGTTCCAAAGGAACTCAAACACCTGGAAGCTAAAGACCACCTTGCTTAAGAATGCTTGGATCAACCAGGAGATCAAAGAAGAACTGAAACAATTCATGGAAACCAATGAGAATGAAGACACTTCGGTCCAAAACCTATGGGATACAGCAAAGGCGGTCCTAAGGGGAAAATATATAGCCATCCAAGCCTCGCTCAAAAAAATTGAAAAATCCAGAACACACCAGCTGTCTCTACACCTTAAAGAACTGGAGGATCAACAACAAATCAAACCAACTCCACACATAAGAAGGGAAATCATCAAGATTAGAGCTGAGATCAATGAGGGAGAAACCAGAGATACAGTAGAACGTATCAATGAAACTAGAAGCTGGTTTTTTGAAAGAATCAATAAGATCGATAAGCCACTGGCTACACTAATCCAAAAGAAAAGAGAGAAATCCCAAATTCATAAAATTATGAATGAAAGGGGAGAGATCACAACTAACACCAAGGAAGTAGAAACAATCATCAGAAGTTACTACGAACAGTTATATGCCAATAAGCTTAGCAACCTTGATGAAATGGATGCATTCCTGGAAAAATATAAACTACCAAAATTGAACCAGGAAGAAATCGACAACCTGAATAGACCGATATCTAATAACGAGATTGAAGCAGTGATCAAAAATCTCCCAAAAAACAAGAGCCCAGGACCTGACGGATTCCCTGGGGAATTCTACCAAACCTTCCAAGAAGAAATAACACCTATTCTCCTGAAGCTGTTTCAAAAAATTGAAGCAGAAGGAAAACTTCCAGACTCTTTCTATGAAGCCAGCATTACCCTGATCCCCAAACCAGGCAAGGACCATACCAAAAAGGAGAATTTCAGACCAATATCACTGATGAATATGGATGCTAAGATTCTCAACAAGATCCTAGCCAACAGGATCCAACAACACATTAAAAAGATTATCCACCATGATCAGGTGGGATTCATCCCTGGGCTACAAGGATGGTTCAACATTCGTAAATCAATCAATGTGATACAACAAATTAATAGGAGAAGAGAGAAGAACCACATGGTCCTCTCAATTGATGCAGAAAAAGCATTTGACAAAATCCAACATCCGTTCCTGATTAAAACGCTTCAAAGTATAGGGATAGAGGGAACATTCCTGAACCTCATCAAATCTATCTATGAAAGACCCACAGCAAATATCATCCTCAATGGGAAAAAGCTTGCAGCCTTCCCGTTGAGATCAGGAACAAGACAAGGATGCCCACTTTCACCACTCTTGTTCAACATAGTATTAGAAGTCCTAGCAACAGCAATCAGACAACAGAGAGAAATAAAAGGTATCCAAATTGGTAATGAAGAAGTCAAACTCTCTCTCTTCGCAGATGACATGATTCTTTATATGGAAAACCCAAAAGACTCCACCCCCAAACTACTAGAACTCATACAGCAATTCAGCAGCGTGGCAGGATACAAAGTCAATGTGCAGAAATCAGTGGCTTTCTTATACACTAACAAGGAAAATACAGAAAGGGAAATTAGAGAATCGATTCCATTTACTATAGCACCAAGAACCATAAGATACCTGGGAATAAACCTAACTAAAGAGGTAAAGGATCTATACTTGAGGAACTATAGAACACTCATGAAAGAAATTGAAGAAGACACAAAAAGATGGAAGACCATTCCATGCTCTTGGATCGGAAGAATAAACATCGTTAAAATGTCTATACTGCCTAGAGCAATCTATACTTTTAATGCCATTCCGATCAAAATTCCACCGGCATTCTTCAAAGAGCTGGAGCAAATAATCCAAAAATTTGTATGGAATCAGAAGAGACCCCGAATCGCTAAGGAAACGTTGAAAAACAAAAATAAAGCTGGCGGCATCACCTTACCTGATTTCAAGCTTTATTACAAAGCTGTGATCACCAAGACAGCATGGTACTGGCATAAAAACAGACACATAGACCAGTGGAACAGAGTAGAGAGCCCTGATATGGACCCTCAACTCTATGGTCAATTAATCTTCGACAAAACAGGAAAAAATATACAGTGGAAAAAAGACAGTCTCTTCAATAAATGGTGCTGGGAAAACTGGACAGCTATATGTAGAAGAATGAAACTCGACCATTCTCTTACACCGTACACAAAGATCAACTCAAAATGGATAAAAGACCTCAACGTGAGACAGGAATCTATCAGAATCTTAGAGGAGAACATAGGCAGTAATCTCTTCGATATCAGCCACAGCAACTTCTTTCAAGATACGTCTCCAAAGGCAAAGGAAACAAAAGCGAAAATAGACTTCTGGGACTTCATCAAAATCAAAAGCTTCTGCACAGCAAAGGAAACAGTCAAAAAAACAAAGAGGCAACCCACGGAATGGGAGAAGATATTTGCAAATGACAGTACAGACAAAAGGTTGATATCCAGGATCTATAATGAACTCCTCAAACTCAACCCACACGAAACAGACAAACACATCAAAAAATGGGCAGAAGATATGAACAGACACTTCTCCAATCAAGAAATACAAATGGCTATCAGACACATGAAAAAATGCTCATCATCATTAGCCCTCAGGGAGATTCAAATTAAAACCACATTGAGATATCACCTTACACCAGTTAGAATGGCCAAAATTAACAAAACAGGAAACAACATGTGTTGGAGAGGATGTGGAGAAAGGGGAACCCTCTTACACTGTTGGTGGGAATGCAAGTTGGTGCAGCCTCTTTGGAGAACAGTGTGGAGATTCCTCAAGAAATTAAAAATAGAGCTTCCCTACGACCCTGCAATTGCACTCCTGGGTATTTACCCCAAAGATACAGATGTCGTGAAAAGAAGGGCCATCTGTACCCCAATGTTTATAGCAGCAATGGCCACAGTCGCCAAACTATGGAAAGAACCAAGATGCCCTTCAACGGATGAATGGATAAGGAAGATGTGGTCCATATACACTATGGAGTATTATGCCTCCATCAGAAAGGACGAATATCCAACTTTTGTAGCAACATGGACGGGACTGGAAGAGATTATGCTGAGTGAAATCAGTCAAGCAGAGAGAGTCAATTATCATATGGTTTCACTCATTTGTGGAGCATAACCAATAGCATGGAGGACAAGGGGCGTTAGAGAGTAGTAGGGAATTTGGGTAAATTGGAAGGGGAGGTGAACCATGAGAGACTATGGACTCTGAAAAACAGTCTGAGGGGTTTGAAGTGGCGGGGGGGTGGGAGGTTGGGGTACCAGGTGGTGGGTATTATAGAGGGCACAGCTTGCATGGAGCACTGGGTGTGGTGAAAAAATAATGAATACTGTTTTTCTGAAAATAAATAAATTGGGAAAAAAAAAAAAAAAAAAAGAAATACACATTCTCTATGTTGTGGAAGACAATGGGAGGAACAGGTTTTGCTGTTGACTTTCAAGAGCTGTGTTTTTGAGGAAATCTTGAGTGGGTCAGTCAGTTAAGCATCTGCCTTCAGCTCAGGTCGTGGTCCCACAGTCCTGAGATCCAGTCCCATCAAGCTCCTTGCTCAGTGGGGAGCTGCTTCTTCCTCTGCTTGCCACTACCCCTGCTTGTGGTCTTTCTCTGACAAATAAATAAATAAAATCGTTAAAAAAAGGAGTTGTGTTTTTGACATGTTAAGTTGAAATGTTTACTTACTGTATCACTTCAATGAATAATATTGTTTTGATATATAGCCAAAAATGACAGCGGTAAGGCTAGCCTCATAAAGATGTATTTTAATTACATAAGTTTAATATTTTAGTATAATACCAGTGTTGTCATCAAATTTATTTTTTTTTCCAATTTATTTATTTTCAGAAAACCAGTATTCATTATTTTTTCACCACACCCAGTGCTCCATGCAAGCTGTGCCCTCTATAATACCCACCACCTGGTACCCCAACCTCCTACCCCCCCCGCCACTTCAAACCCCTCAGATTGTTTTTCAGAGTCCATAGTCTCTCATGGTTCATCTCCCCTTCCAAGTTACCCCAAAGCACATACCCTCCCCAATGTCCATAACCCTACCCCCCTTCTCCCAAACCCCCTCCCCCCAGCAACCCACAGTTTGTTTCGTGAGATTAAGAGTCACTTATGGTTTGTCTCCCTCCCTATCCCATCTTGTTTCATGGATTCTTCTCCTACCCACTTAAGCCCCCATGTTGCATCACCACTCCCTCATATCAGGGAGCTCATATGATAGTTGTCTTTCTCCGCTTGACTTATTTCGCTAAGCATGATACGCTCTAGTTCCATCCATGTTGTTGCAAATGGCAAGATTTCGTTTCTTTTGATGGCTGCATAGTATTCCATTGTGTATATATACCACATCTTCTTGATCCATTCATCTGTTGATGGACATCTAGGTTCTTTCCATAGTTTGGCTATTGTGGACATTGCTGCTATAAACATTCGGGTGCACGTGCCCCTTTGGATCACTACGTTTGTATCTTTAGGGTAAATACCCAGTAGTGCAATTGCTGGGTCATAGGGCAGTTCTATTTTCAACATTTTGAGGAACCTCCATGCTGTTTTCCAGAGTGGTTGCACCAGCTTGCATTCCCACCAACAGTGTAGGAGGGTTCCCCTTTCTCCGCATCCTCGCCAGCATCTGTCATTTCCTGACTTGTTGATTTTAGCCATTCTGACTGGTGTGAGGTGATATCTCATTGTGGTTTTGATTTGTATTTCCCTGATGCCGAGTGATATGGAGCACTTTTTCATGTGTCTGTTGGCCATCTGGATGTCTTCTTTGCAGAAACGTCTGTTCATGTCCTCTGCCCATTTCTTGATTGGATTATTTGTTCTTTGGGTGTTGAGTTTGTTAAGTTCTTTATAGATTTTGGACACTAGTCCTTTATCTGATATGTCGTTTGCAAATATCTTCTCCCATTCTGTCAGTTGTCTTTTGGTTTTGTTAACTGTTTCCTTTGCTGTGCAAAAGCTTTTGATTTTGATGAAATCCCAAAAGTTCATTTTTGCCCTTGCTTCCCTTGCCTTTGGCAATGTTCCTAGGAAGATGTTGCTGTGGCTGAGGTCGAAGAGGTTGCTGCCTGTGTTCTCCTCAAGGATTTTGATGGATTCCTTTCTCACATTGAGGTCCTTAATCCATTTTGAATCTATTTTTGTGTGTGGTGTAAGGAAATGGTCCAATTTCATTTTTCTGCACGTGGCTGTCCAATTTTCCCAACACCATTTATTGAAGAGGCTGTCTTTTTTCCATTGGACATTCTTTCCTGCTTTGTCGAAGATTAGTTGACCATAGAGTTGAGGGTCTATTTCTGGGCTCTCTATTCTGTTCCATTGGTCTATGTGTCTGTTTTTGTGCCAGTACCATGCTGTCTTGATGATGACAGCTTTGTAATAGAGCTTGAAGTCCGGAATTGTGATGCCACCAACTTTGGCTTTCTTTTTCAATATCCCTTTGGCTATTCGAGGTCTTTTCTGGTTCCATATAAATTTTAAAATTATTTGTTCCATTTCATTGAAAAAGATGGATGGTACTTTGATAGGAATTGCATTAAATGTGTAGATTGCTTTAGGTAGCATAGACATTTTCACAATATTTATTCTTCCAATCCAGGAGCATGGAACATTTTTCCATTTCTTTGTGTCTTCCTCAATTTCTTTCATGAGTACTTTATAGTTTTCTGAGTATAGATTCTTAGCCTCTTTGGTTAGGTTTATTCCTAGGTATCTTATGGTTTGGGGTGCAATTGTAAATGGGATTGACTCCTTAATTTCTCTTTCTTCTGTCTTGTTGGTGTAGAGAAATGCAACTGATTTCTGTGCATTGATCTTATATCCTGACACTTTACTGAATTCCTGTACAAGTTCTAGCAGTTTTGGAGTGGAGTCTTTTGGGTTTTCCACATAGAGTATCATATCATCTGCGAAGAGTGATAATTTGACTTCTTCTTTGCCGATTTGGATGCCTTTAATTTCCTTTTGTTGTCTGATTGCTGAGGCTAGGACTTCTAGTACTATGTTGAATAGCAGTGGTGATAATGGACATCCCTGCCGTGTTCCTGACCTTAGTGGAAAAGCTTTCAGTTCTTCTCCATTGAGAATGATATTTGCAGTGGGTTTTTCATAGATGACTTTGATGATATTGAGGTATGTGCCCTCTATCCCTACACTTTGAAGGGTTTTGATCAGGAAGGGATGCTGTACTTTGTCAAATGCTTTTTCAGCATCTATTGAGAGTATCATATGGTTCTTGTTCTTTCTTTTATTGATGTGTTGTATCACATTGACTGATTTGCGGATGTTGAACCAACCTTGCAGCCCTGGGATAAATCCCACTTGGTCGTGGTGAATAATCCTTTTAATGTACTGTTGAATCCTATTGGCTAGTATTTTGGTGAGAATTTTTGCATCTGTGTTCATCAAGGATATTGGTCTATAGCTCTCTTTTTTGATGGGATCCTTGTCTGGTTTTGGGATCAAGGTGATGCTGGCCTCATAAAATGAGTTTGGGAGTTTTCCTTCTATTTCTATTTTTTGGAACAGTTTCAGGAGAATAGGAATTAGTTCTTCTTTAAATGTTTGGTAGAATTCCCCCGGGAAGCCATCTGGCCCTGGGCTTTTGTTTGTTTGGAGATTTTTAATGACTGTTTCAATCTCCTTACTGGTTATGGGTCTGTTCAGGCTTTCTATTTCTTCCTGGTTCAATTTTGGTAGTTTATATGTTTCTAGGAATGCATCCATTTCTTCCAGATTGTCAAATTTGTTGGCGTAGAGTTGCTCATAGTATGTTCTTATAATAGTTTGTATTTCTTTAGTGTTAGTTGTGATCTCTCCTCTTTCATTCATGATTTTATTTATTTGGGTCCTTTCTCTTTTCTTTTTGATAAGTCTGGCCAAGGGTTTATCAATTTTATTAATTCTTTCAAAGAACCAGCTCCTAGTTTGGTTGATTTGTTCTATTGTTTTTTTGGTTTCTATTTCATTGATTTCTGCTCTGATCTTTATGATTTCTCTTCTCCTGCTGGGCTTAGGGTTTCTTTCTTGTTCTTTCTCCAGCTCCTTTAGGTGTAGGGTTAGGTTGTGTACCTGAGACCTTTCTTGTTTCTTGAGAAAAGCTTGTACCGCTATATATTTTCCTCTCAGGACTGCCTTTGTTGTGTCCCACAGATTTTGAACCGTTGTATTTTCATTATCATTTGTTTCCATGATTTTTTTCAATTCTTCTTTAATTTCCCGGTTGACCCATTCATTCTTTAGAAGGATGCTGTTTAGTCTCCATGTATTTGTGTTCTTTCCAAACTTCCTCTTGTGGTTGAGTTCTAGCTTCAGAGCATTGTGGTCTGAAAATATGCAGGGAATGATCCCAATCTTTTGATACCGGTTGAGTCCTGATTTAGGACCGAGGATGTGATCTATTCTGGAGAATGTTCCATGTGCACTAGAGAAGAATGTGTATTCTGTTGCTTTGGGATGAAATGTTCTGAATATATCTGTGATGTCCATCTCATCCAGTGTATCATTTAAGGCCTTTATTTCCCTGTTGATCTTTTGCTTGGATGATCTGTCCATTTCAGTGAGGGGAGTGTTAAAGTCCCCTACTATTATTGTATTATTGTTGATGTGTTTCTTTGATTTTGTTATTAATTGGTTTATATTGTTTGCTGCGCCCACGTTGGGGGCATAGATATTTAAAATTGTTAGATCTTCTTGTTGGACAGACCCTTTGAGTATGATATAGTGTCCTTCCGCATCTCTTATTATAGTCTTTGGCTTAAAATCTAATTGATCTGATATAAGGATTGCCACTCCTGCTTTTTTCTGATGTCCATTAGCATGGTAAATTCTTTTCCACCCCCTCACTCTAAATCTGGAGGTGTCTTCAGGCTTAAAATGAGTTTCTTGGAGGCAACATATAGATGGGTTTTGTTTTTTTATCCATTCTGATACCCTGTGTCTTTTGATTGGGGCATTTAGCCCATTAACATTCAGGGTAACTATTGAGAGATATGATTTTAGTGCCATTGTATTGCCTGTAAGGTGACTGTTACTGTATATTGTCTCTGTTCCTTTCTGATCTACCACTTGTAGGCTCTCTCTTTGCTTAGAGGACCCCTTTCAGTATTTCCTGTAGAGCTGGCTTGGTGTTTGCAAATTCTTTCAGTTTTTGTTTGTCCTGGAAGCTTTTAATCTCTCCTTCTATTTTCAATTATAGCCTAGCTGGATATAGTATTCTTGGCTGCATGTTTTTCTCGTTTAGTGCTCTGAAAATGTCATGCCAGCTCTTTCTGGCCTGCCAGGTCTCTGTGGATAAGTCAGCTGCCAATCTAATACTTTTACCATTGTATGTTACAGACTTCTTTTCCCGGGCTGCTTTCAGGATTTTCTCTTTGTCACTAAGGCTTGTAAATTTTACTATTAGGTGACGGGGTGTGGGCCTATTCTTATTGATTTTGAGGGGCGTTCTCTGAACCTCCTGAATTTTGATGCTCGTTCCCTTTGCCATATTGGGGAAATTCTCCCCAATAATTCTCTCCAGTATACCTTCTGCTCCCCTCTCTCTTTCTTCTTCTTCTAGAATCCCAATTATTCTAATGTTGTTTCGTCTTATGGTGTCACTTATCTCTCGAATTCTCCCCTCATGGTCCAGTAGCTGTTTGTCCCTCTTTTGCTCAGCTTCTTTATTCTCTGTCATTTGGTCTTCTATTTCGCTAATTCTTTCTTCTGCCTCATTTATCCTAGCAGTGAGAGCCTCCATTTTTGATTGAACTTCATTAATAGCTTTTTTTATTTCCACTTGGTTAGATTTTAGTTCTTTTATTTCTCCAGAAAGGGCTTTTATATCTCTGGAGAGGGTTTCTCTAATATCTTCCATGCCTTTTTCAAGCCCGACTAGAACCTTGAGAATTGTCATTTTGAACTCTAGATCTGACATATTACCAATGTCTGTATTGATTAGGTCCCTAGCCTTCGGTACTGCCTCTTGTTCTTTTTTTTGTTGTGAATTTTTCCGCCTTGTCATTTTGTCCAGCTAAGAGTATATGAAGGAGCAAGTAAAATACTAAAAAGGGTGGCAACAATCCCAGGAAAATATGCTTTAACCAAATCAGAAGAGATCCCAAATCATGAGGGGGGATTTCTCCCCCCTCACGATTGGGTGAGGGATCTCCTCTGATTGGGATCTCCTTTGATTGGGATCTCCCAATCTCTTCTGATTGGGATCTCTTCTGATTTGGGGATAAAAAGAGGTTCAAAAAGAAAGAAAGAAAAAAAAAGAAAAAAAGAATTAAAAAAAAGATTGAATTAAAAATTCAATCAAGAATTTAAAAATGAATTAAGAAAAATAAAGATTGAAGAGATTAGGATCTCTTCTGATTTGGGGATAAAAAGAGGTTCAAAAAGAAAGAGAAAAAAGAAAAAAAGAATTAAAAAAAAGAGATTGAATTAAAACTTCAATCAAGAATTTAGAAAAGAATTAAGAAAAAAGAAGATTGAAGAGATTAGGATCTCTTCTGATTTGGGGATAAGAAGAGGTTCAAAAAGAAAGAAAGAAAAAAAGAATTAAAAAAAAGAAAATATATATATATATTAGATAATCTAGTTAAAAAACGTTAAAAAAGGGTAAAAGTTATAAAAAATTTTAGCAGAAGAAGAGAAAAAAAAATGAAAAAGAAAAAAATTAAATTAACTGCAAGACTAAAAAATCACAGGCAGAAAGCCATGAGTTCCGTGGTTTGTTTTCTCCTCCTCTGGAATTCTGCTGCTCTCTCCTTGGTATTGAAACTGCACTCCTTGGTAGGTGAACTTGGTCTTGCCTGGATTTCTTGTTGATCTTCTGGGGGAGGGGCCTGGTGTAGTGATTCTCAAGTGTCTTTGCCCCAGGCGGAATTACACCGCCCTTACCAGGGGCCGGGCTGAGTGATCTGCTCGGCTTTGCTTTCAGGAGCTTTTGTTCCCTGAGCGCTTTCCGTAGAGTTCCGGAGGACGGGAATACAAATGGCGGCCTCCTGATCTCCCGCCCGGAGGAGCCGAGAGCCCAGGGCCCCGCTTCCCTGTGCGCCCTCAGCGAACAGCTCCTAGTAACTCGCGTCTGCCTAACCTCCAGCCGCGCTCCGAGCTCACCGAGCTTGCGACCGGTTCAAGGCAACTCCGAGCTGCGAGCTTACTGTCGGCTCTGTCTCTGCAGCCGGCTTTCCCGTTCCAATAACTGCAAGCTCTGCGACACTCAGACACCCCCGATCCTTCTGTGACCCCGCGGGACCTGAGGTCACGCCGACCCCGTGTGGGCTTCGCCCCGGTTTAGCCTCCGGAGCGATGTCCCTCAGCGGAACAGACTTTTAAAAGTCCTGATTTTGTGCTCCGTTGCTCCGCCGCTTGCCGGGAGCCGGCCCCTCCCCCCGGGGTCTATCTTCCCGTCGCTTTGGATTCACTTCTCCGCCAGTCCTACCTTTCAGAAAGTGGTTGTTTTTCTGTTTCTAAAATTGCTGTTCTTCTCTTCCATCTGCCGATGGATTTGCAGGTGTTTGCAATCTTTAGATAAGCTCTCTAGCTGATCTCCTGCTAGCTGAGGTAGTCTCAGCCTGCTACTTCTCCGCCATCTTGACTCCTCCCCCCCCAAATTTATTTTTATACTTTTTCTGATTATATGTAATTATGACCTTCCTGAATCTCACAAATACGTAGTTTTTTTTTCCCACTTCTACTAGTTTGAAAATGGAATGTTATAAAGGCCTAAAATTAAAAATAAGGAAATGGTGGGTGAAATTTTCTTCATTAAAGTATCTTTTTAAAAAATTTATAGCAAATATCCAATGTGTATTTTTAATACATGTTACTCTTTTTTTAAGTTTTTATTTTCATTCCAGTTAGTTTACATACAGTGTTATTTTAGGTTCAGGGGTACAATATAGTGATGCAACAATTCCATACATCACCCAGTGCTCATCATGAAGAGTGCTCAACTTAATCCCCATCACCCATCTACCCCAACCCCCACCCACCTCCCTCCATCAACCCTCAGTTTGTTCTCTGTTGTTAAGAGTCTCATATGGTTTGTTTCCCTCTCTCCTTTTTTTCTTTCCTCCCTTCTTATAGGTTCATCCGTTTTCTTTCTTAAATTCTTCATATGAGTGAGATCATATGGTATTTGTTTTTCTCTGATGGATTTATTTCATTTAGCATAATACTCTCTAGCTCTATCTATGTCATTGTAGATGGCAAAATTTCCAAAATTTTTTTCAATAGCTGAGTAATATTCCATTATGTATATATACTACCTCTTCTTTAGCCATTCATCAGTTGATGAACATTTGGGCTCTCTCCATAGTTAGGCTATTTTGATAATGCCGCTGTAAACATTGGGGTGCATGTATCCCTTGGAATCTGTATTTTGGCATTCTTTGGGTAAATACCTAGTAGTGCCATTGCTGGATCACAGGGTAGTTCTATTTTTGACTTTTTGAAGAACCTCCATACTGTTCTGCAGAGTGGTACCAGTTTGCATTCCCACCAACAGAGCAAGAGTGTTCCCTTTGTCTGCATCCTGACCAACATCTGTTATTTGTTGTGTTGTTAATTTTAGCCATGCTGACAGCTGTGAGGTGGTATCCCTACATGGTTTTGATTTGTATTTCCCTGATGATGAGTGATGTTGAGCATCTGTTCATGTGTTTGTTAGCCATCTGGATGTCTTTTTTGAAAAAGTGTCTATTCATATCTTCTGCCCATTTCATAACTGAGTTATTTGTTTTTTGGATGTTGAGTTTGATAAGTTCTTGGTAGATTTTGGATATGAACCCTTCATCAGATATGGCATTTGAAAATATCTTATCCCATTCCATAGGCTGCCTTTTAGTTTTGATGATTTCTGTGCTGATAATTTTCTGTGCAGAAGCTTTTATCTTGATCAAATTCCAACAGTTCATTTTTGCTTTTGTTTCTCTTGTGTGTCATGATATGTCTAGTAAGAAGTTGCCATGGCCAAGGCCAAAGAGATTGCTGCCTGTGTTCCCCTCTAGGATTTTGATGGTTTCCTGTCTCATATTAAGGTCTTTCATACACTTTGACTTTGTTTTTGTTTTTGGTGTAAGATAGTTGCCCAGTTTCATTCTTCTACATGTTGCTGTCCAGTCTTCCCAGCATCATTTGTTGAGAGGACTATCTTTTTCCTATTGGGTATTCTTTCTTGCTTTGTTGAGGATTAATTGATTGTATAGTTGTGGGTTCATTTCTCCATTTTATTTTGTTCTATTGATCTATGTGTCTAATTTTGTGCCAATACCATACTGTCTTGATCACTACAGCTTTGTAATATACCTTAAAGTCTGGAATTATGATACCTCCAGCTTTGTTTTGTTTTTTCAAGGTTGCTTTCCCATTCAGGGTCTTTTTTGATTGCATACAAATTTTAGTATTGTTTGTCCTAGATCTGTGAAAAATGTTTTGGCATTTTGATAGGAATTGCATTAAATGTATGGATTACTTTGGGTAGTATAGACATTTAAGCAATATTTTTTCTTCCAATCCATGCACATGTAATGTTTCTCCATCTTGCTGTGACATCTTCAATTTCTTTCATCAGTGTGTTATAGTTTTCAGAGTATAGGTGTTTAACCTCTTTAGTTAGGTTTATTCCTAGGTATTTTAATGGTTTTGGTGCAATTGTAAATGTAATACTTTCTCTTTTGTTTTTTTTTTAGTATATTTTCAAACATTTTTTTATTAATTATTTTTATTAACATATAATGTATTATTTGACCCAGGGGTACAGGTCTGTGAATCATCAGGCTTACATACTTCATGGCACACACCGTATCATAATGTCCATAACCCAACCACCCTCTCCATAACCCCTCTCCCCACAGCAACCCTCAGTTTTTTTTTGTGAGATTGAGAGTTTCTTATGGTTTGTCTCCATCCCAATCCCATCATGTTTCTTTTTTTCCTTCCCTATCCCCCAAACCCCCCACTCTGCCTCTCAAATTCCTCATATCAGGGAGATCATATGATAATTGTCTTTCTCTGATTGACTTATTTCACTCAGCATAATACCTTCTAGTTATATTCATGCTGTTGCAAATGGCAAGATTACATTTCTTTTGATAGCTGCATGGTATTCCATTATATGTATATTTTATATATATAGAAGATATATATATTATAATATATATGCATATATGTTGCGGCTGGTGTAAGAGGGTAAGAGAATGGAGAGAGAATAAGACTTGTAAAGAAATGAGGACAGGAGGGACACAGTGGATGATGTCCAAGCAGTGCCAATTTTATTCAAGGATGTGAGGCATTATATAGTTAACAGAAACAATTATAAGGAAGTATCTGTTTTCGGTTGATTGCTCATACACACGTAACATTCACATGAAATCCCCTAAGCTTTTACGAAACCCATTTCCCAAGCACTGGTAGCGGATCTTGTGACGCCAGTAACTTTTGTCTACTTAGCTAATCTTTAACTAGCAATTCATGAGCTTACAATGGTGCAATTTATAATCCGTGCAAGTACAGGGAAATTTGTAACAGTTAAATGTACGACCCAGTTTGGCCTCTTAATACATGCAGGCAGTCACATCAGCAAGTCTTAGGGTCCGTAGCTCAGGCTCTTTCTCAAGCACAGCTCAACTGATATTCAGGAGGCACGAGTCAGGGCCTGGTTTGATCCCTTGCCTCTATCTGGGTCCATGGCTGCCTACACACATATATATTATATATAGAAGAAGTGATATATACCACTTCTTCTTTATCCATTCATCTGTTGTTGGACATCTAGGTTCTTTCCATAGTTTGGCTATTGTGGACATTGCTGCTATAAACACTGGGGTGCACATGCCCCTTCGGATCACTACATTTGTATCTTTAGGGTAAATAAATACCCAGTAGTGTGATTGTGGGTTGTAGGGTAGCTCTATATTCAACCTTTTGAGAAACCTCCATGCTGTTTTCCAGGGTAGCTTCACCAGCTTACACCAACAGTGTAGGAGGGTTCCCCTTTCTCCTTATCCTCGCCAATTCCTGTCATTTCCTGACTGGTTAATTTTAGACATTCTGACTGGTGGGCTATTTGGATGTCTTCTTTGCAGAAATGTCTCTTCATGTCTTCTGCCCATTTCTTAATTGGATTATTTGTTCTTTGGGTGTTGAGTTTGAAAAGTTCTTTATAGATTTTGAATACTAGCCCTTTATCTGATATGTCGTTTGTGACTATCTTCTCCCATTCTGTCAGTTGTCTTTTGGTTTTGTTGACTGTTTCGTATGCTGTGCAAAAGCTTTTGATCTTGATGAATCCCCAGTAGCTCATTTTTTGCCCTTGCTTCCCTTGCCTTGGGCGATGTTTCTAGGAAGAAGTTTCTGCGGCTGAGGTCGAAGAGGTTGCTGCCTGTGCTCTCCTCAAAGATTTTGATGGACTCCTGTCTCACATTGAGGTCTTTCATCCATTTTGAGTCTACTTTTGTGCATGGTGTAAGGAAATGGTCCAGTTTCATTTTTCTGCATGTGGCTGTCCAATTATTCCAACACCATTTGTTTTTTTGTTTTGTTTTGTTTTGTTTTTCATTTATTTATTTTAAGCATAACAGTATCATTTTTTCACCACACCCAGTGCTCCATGCAATCCGTGCCCTCTATAATACCCACCACCTGGTACCCCGACCTCCCACGCCCCTGCCACTTCAAACCCCTCAGATTGTTTTTTAGAGTCCATAGTCTCTCATGATTCACCATTTGTTGAAGAGACTTTTTTCCATTGGACATTCTTTCCTGCTTTGTCGAAGACGAGTTGACCATAGAGTTGAGGGTCTATTTCTGGGCTCTCTATTCTGTTCCATTGATCTATGTGTCTGTTTTTGTGCCAGTACCATACTGTCTTGATGATAACAGGTTTGTAATTGAGCTTGAAGTCTGGGATTGTGATGCCACCAACTTCGGCTTTCTTTTTTAACATTCTTCTGGCTATTCGGGGTCTTTTCTCATTCCATATAAATTTTAGGATTATTTTTTCCATTTCTTTGAAAAAAATGATTGTATTTTGATAGGGATTGCATTAAATATGTAGATTGCTTTAGGTAGCATGGACATTTTCACAATATTTATTCTTCCAATCCATGAGCATGGGATGTTCTTCCATTTCTTTGTGTCTTCCTCAATTGCTTTCGTGAGTAGTTTATAGTTTTCTGAGTACAGATTCTTTGCCTCTTTGGTTAGTTTTTGGGTGCAATTGTAAATGGGGTAGGCTCCTTAATTTCTCTTTCTTCTGTCTTCCTGTTGGTGTATAGAAATGCAAGTGATTTCTGGCATTGATTTGATACGCTGACACTTTACTGAATTCCTGTAGAAGTTCTAGCAGATATGGAGTAGAGTCTTTTGGATTTTCCACATAAAGTATCATATCATTGGGCACCTGGGTGGCTCAGTGGGTTAAGCCGCTGCCTTCGGCTCAGGTCATGATCTCAGGGTCCTGGGATCGAGTCCCGCATCGGGCTCTCTGCTCGGCAGGGAGCCTGCTTCCCTCTCTCTCTCTCTGCCTGCCTCTCCGTCTACTTGTGATTTCTTTCTGTCAAATAAATAAATAAATATCTAAAAAAAAAAGTATCATATCATCTGCAGAGAGTTCGACTTATTTGCTGATTCGGATGCCTTTACTTTCTTTTTGGTGTCTGATTGCTGAGGACAGGACTTCTAGTACTATGTTGAATAGCAGTGGTGATAGTGGACATCTCTGCTGTGTTCCTGATCTTAGGAGAAAAGCTCTCAGTTTTTCCCCATTGAGAATGACATTCACTGTGTGTTTTTCATAGATGGCTTTGATGATATTGAGGAATGTATCCTCTATCCCTACACTTTGAAGAGTTTTGACCAAGAAAGGATGCTGAACTTTGTCAAATGCTTTGCAGTGTCTATTGAAAGTATCACGTGGTTTTTATTTGTTCTTTTATTAATGTGTTGCATCACATTGATTGATATGCAGATGTTGAACCAACCTTGAAGCCCAGGAATAAATCCTACTTGGGCATGGTGAATAATCCTTTTAATGTACTGTTGAAGCCTATTGGCTAGTATTTTGTTGAGAATTTTCACATCTGTGTTCATCAAGGATATTGGTCTGTAATTCTCCTTTTTGATGGGGTCTTTTTCTCATTTGGGGATCAAGGTAATGCAGGCCTCATAAAATGAGTTTGGAAGTTTTCTTTCCATTTCTATATTTTGGAACAGTTTCAGGAGAATAGGTATTAATTTTTCTTTAAATGTTTGGTAGAATTTTCCTGGAAAGCAATCTGGCCCTGGGCTCTTGTTTGTTGGGAGATTTTTGATGACTGCTTCAATCTCCTTACTGGTTATGGGTCTGTTCAGGTTTCCTATTTCTTCCTGGTTCAGTTTTGGTAGTTTATAGGTCTTTAGGAATGCATCCATTTCTTCCAGATTGTCCAATTTGCTGGCATATTGTTGCTCATAATATGTTCTTGTAATTGTTTGTATTTCCTTGTTGTTGGTTTTCATCTCTCTTCTATCATTCATGATTTTATTTATTTGGATACTTTCTCTTTTCTTTTTGATAAGTCTGGCCAGGGGTTTATCAATCTTATTAATTCTTTCACAGAAGCAGATTCCAGTTTCGTTGATTTGTTCAGCTGTTCCTTTGGTTTCTATTTCATTGATTTTTGCTCTGATCTTTATAATTTCTCTTCTCCTGCTGTGTTTAGACTTTCTTTGCTCTTCTTTCTCCAACTCCTTTAGGTGTAGGGTTAGGTGGTATACTTGAGACCTTTCTTGTTTCTTGAGAAAGTCTTGTATGGCTATATACTTTCCTCTCAGGACTGCCTTTGCTGTGTCCCAAAGATTTTGAACAGTTGTGTTTTCATTATCCTTTGTTTCCATGAACTTTTTCAATTCTTCTTTAATTTCCTGGTTGACCCATTCATTCTTTAGTAGGATGCTCTTTAGCCTCCGTGTATTTGAGTTCTTTCCAACTTTTCTCTTGTGATTGGGTTCTAGCTTCAGGCCATTGTGGCCTGAAAATATGCAAGGAATAATCCCAGTCTTTTGGTACCATTGAGACCTGATTTGTGACCTAGGATGTGATCTATTCTGGAGAATGTTCCATGTACACTAGAGAAGAATGTGTGTTCTGTTGCTTTGGTATGGAATGTTCTGAATATATTTATGATGTCCATCTGGTCCATTGTGTCATTTAAGGCCTTTATTTCCTTGAGGATCTTTTGCTTGGATGATCTGTCCATTTCAGTGAGGGGGGGGTGTTAAAGTCCCCTACTATTATTGTATTATTGTTGATGAGTTTCTTTGATTTTGTTGTCAATTGGTTTATATAATTGGCTGCTCCCATGTTAGGGGCATAGATATTTAAAATTGTTAGATCTTCTTGTTGCACAGACCCTTTGAATATTATATAGTGTCCTTCCTTATCTCTGATTATAGTTTTAGGCTTAAAATCTAATGTATCTGATATAAGGATTGCCACCTGAGCTTTCTTTTGATACCCATTAGCATGGTAAATTGTTTTCCACCCTTCACTTTAAATCTGGAGGTGCCTTTGGGTCTAAAATTAGTTTCTTATAGAGAGCATATTGATTTTTTTTAATCCATCCTGATACCTGTGTCTTTTGATTGGGACATTAAGCCCATTTACATTCAGGGTAACTATTGAAAGATATGAATTTAGTACAATTTTATTGCCTGTAAGGTGACTATTACTGTATATTATTTATGTTCCTTTCTGGTCTACTACTTTTAGGCTCTCTCTTTGCTTAGAGGATCCCTTCCAATATTTCTTGTAGGGCTGGTTTGGTGTTTGCAAATTCTTTTCATTTTTGTTTGTCCTGGAAGCTTTTTATCTCTCCTTCTATTTTCAATGATAGCCTGTCTAGGCATAGTATTCTTGGGTGCATATTTTTCTCATTTAGTTCTCTGAATATATCGTGCCAGTCTGTCCTGGCCTGCCAGGTCTCTGTGGATAAGTTTGCTGCCAATCTAATATTTCTACCATTGTATGTTACAGACTTCTTGTCCCAAGCTGCTTTCAGGATTTTCTTTGTCACTAAGACTAGTAAGTTTTACTCTTAGATGATGGGGTGTGGTCCTATGCTTATTGATTTTGGGGGGGGGTTCTCTGTGCCCCCTGGATTTTGATGCTTGTTCCCTTTACGATATTAGGGAAAATCTGTGTTATAATTTGCTCCAATATACCTTCTGCCCCCCTCTATCTTTCTTCTTCTGGAATCCCAATTATTCTAATATTATTTCATCTTTTGGTATCACTTATCTCTTCAATTCTCCCCTCATGGTCCGTAGTTGTTTGTCTCTTTTGCCCAGCCTCTTTATTCTCTGTCATTTGATCTTCTGTATCATCAATTCTCTCTTCTGACTCATTTATCCTAGCAGTAAGAGCTTGCATTCTTTTTTTTTTAAGATTTTTATTTATTTATTTAATAGATAGAGAGAGATCACAAGTAGGCAGAGGGGGGGGGGAGCAGGCTCCCTGCTGAGCAGAGAGCCCGATGTGGGGCTCGATCCCAGGACCCTGAGATCATGGCCTGAGCTGAAGGCAGAGGCTTAAACCACTGAGCCACCCAGGCGCCCCAGAGCTTCCATTCTTTATTGGTCCTCATTATTTCCTTTTTTGATTTCTTCTTGGTTAGAATTTAGTTCTGTTATTTCTCCAGAAAAGGATTTTATTTCTCCAGACAGGGTTTCTCTGATATCCTCTATGTCTTTTCGAGCCAGCTAGCACCTGGGGGGATTGGAGGCAGAGGCAGTAGGAGAAGCAGGTTTCTGACAGAGGAAGGATCCCAGTGTGGGACTCAATCCCAGGACCTTGGGATCATGAGCTGAACTGAAGGCAAATGCTTAACTGACTGAGTCATGCAGGCATCCCAGGTTGCTATCTTTTTAAGGGTGATAACACAGCTATCATTGGCCCTCAGATTTGCTCAGTGCTCAGTCAGCTGAGTTTCAAAGTTCTAAGCTCCAAGACCCAAACTCATGGAATTCACCCCATCTAGTTTTAAAAACCAAATGTTATGGGAATTAGTCTTCTCTTTGTGTCAGGCGAACGTGATAACCACTACACTACGGAAACTCTCTTTGTGAACTCCCTGCTGCTAGGGCCTGTTTTTCTGCCCTCTCCCAGCACACAGCTCCCCCCTCCTGAAGGAGACTCCCCCTTCTTTTCTGACCTGCCCAACCTTTTGGATGCAACTTCTTCTCTGTATTTAGTTGTGGAGTTTGTTCTGCCAGTCTTTGGATTGTTCTTCTGTTTATTTACTGTCTTGTGGATGATATCTAGCTGTAAACATGGGATGAGGTAAGCTCGGGGTCCTCCTACTCTCCCATCTTCCCAAGGTCCAATCTCATCAAAGATCTTTTATATTTCATCATCAGAAAATATGCTAGGGAAACTTTTTGTTAAAAGGTATTTTATTTGTTTAGTGGCATTAATAGATGTACTGGGAGTTTGTTGCCAGATTTATAATATTTTAAAATTTCTTGAGATATTAGAAATATGGGGCATTTAGTCAGGAAGTATCTGTTAATATTTATCCTTTATAATGTTTTGCTTCTTTTTTTTTTCAATTTATTATTTTCAGAAAAACAGTATTCATTATTTTTTCACCACACCCAGTGCTCCATGCAATCTGTGCCCTCTATAATACCCACCAACCTGGTACCCCAACCTCCCACCACCCCCCCCCGCCACTTCAAACCCCTCTGATTGTTTTTCAGAGTCCGTAGTCTCTCATGGTTCACCTCCCCTTCCAATTTACCCCAACTCCCTTCTCCTCTCTAACACCCCTTGTCCTCCATGCTATTTGTTATGCTCCACAAATAAGTGAAACCGTATGATAATTGACTCTCTCTGCTTGACTTATTTCACTCAGCATAATCTCTTCCAGTCCCGTCCATGTTGCTACAAAAGTTGGGTATTCATCCTTTCTGATGGAAGCATAATACTCCATAGTGTATATGGACCACATCTTCCTTATCCATTCATCTGTTGAAGGGCATCTTGGTTCTTTCCATAGTTTGGCGACCGTGGCCATTGCTGCTATAAACATTGGGGTACAGATGGCCCTTCTTTTCACGACATCTGTATCTTTGGGGTAAATACCCAGGAGTGCAATTGCAGGGTCGTAGGGAAGCTCTATTTTTAATTTCTTGAGGAATCTCCACACTGTTCTCCAAAGAGGCTGCACCAACTTGCATTGCCACCAACAGTGTAAGAGGGTTCCCCTTTCTCCACATCCTCTCCAACACATGTTGTTTCCTGTTTTGTTAATTTTGGCCATTCTAACTGGTGTAAGGTGATATCTCAATGTGGTTTTAATTTGAATCTCCCTGAGGGCTAATGATGATGAACATTTTTTCATGTGTCTGATAGCCATTTGTATGTCTTGATTGGAGAAGTGTCTGTTCATATCTTCTGCCCATTTTTTGATATGTTTGCCTGTTTCGTGTGTGTTGAGTTTGAGGAGTTCATTATAGATTCTGGATATCAACCTTTTGTCTGTAATGTTTTGTTTCTACTCCTAAAAACAATGAAACATTTATAGGTTGAAACCAAAATGGTTTAATATTAATTAACAAATTAAAATTAGTTAATTAGCCAATTAATATGGTCAGTCTTTGGTGAATAATGTAGATCTTGGTTAATAATATTGGAAGTGGGATAGTGGACTTTGAGTCTTATCTGAGCATCTGGCAATAATGCATTGGAATTTTAGTTTTAACCCTCTGATCTCTAGCTCATGATGTTCTTCAAGATAAGATCTGTATTCTGTTCCCCTTATTCTAGTACCTACCATAGAACATTGCCCCCATGTTTAATGAATAAATAAATTCTTTAAAAATTACCTAATTTTCTTCTCTATAAACTTGCACTTATTTTTTATTAGCCATCATTTCATTTCCTGCCAATTTGGTAACCTCTCTTTGTTTATTTTTTTGGATTCTGTCCTCCACAGTTTGCTACACAGTTTTTCCATGTCCTTTTGCTCAGAAGTCTAATTAAATGCTGTTATTTTCCACAAATGTAGAAATAGCTGAGAAAAGAAAGGATATAGAAAATGTTATGGAGATTATTTATTTATTTATTTTAAATTTATTTTTTATTTAATTTTGGCATAACAGTATTCATTATTTTTTTAATTTATTTTTAATTTATTTTTGGCATAACAGTATTCATTATTTTTTCACCACACCCAGTGCTCCATGTAATCCGTGCCCTCTATAATACCCACCACCCCAACCTCCCATCCCCCTGCCAATTCAAACTCCTCAGACTGTTTTTTAGAGTCCGTAGTCTATCATGGTTCACCTCCCCTTCCGATTTCCCCCAACTCACTTCTCTCTAACTCTCCATGTCCTCCATGCTATTTGTTATGGAGGTTATTTAATCAATGATATTTACTTGTGTGTTTTGTTGTCTATAGATGTTTGCATATTTATGGACCAGAACAGAAAAGAATTTAAGTTAGGGCATTGGTGTTACAGTTTTTCTCAAAAAATGTAATGGAATAAAATGAGGATATCCTATTAGTTTTTTAGTATTTTAAGTAGATCATAATAAATAAATGTAATTAATGTTACAACTTAGAACAATATGTAGAGATTAATAACTCTCACCAATAAATCTGTATTAATATAACCAAGAATTATCTTTTTTAAGAAAGAAAAGACAGTAGTTCAGAAGCCACTTAAACACAGGTTTAACGATCTTAGTACCTTTA
The DNA here is from genome assembly GCF_020171115.1 of Neogale vison. Lineage (NCBI taxonomy): Eukaryota > Metazoa > Chordata > Mammalia > Carnivora > Mustelidae > Neogale > Neogale vison. Next base: position 102,155,008 of record NC_058105.1, read on the forward strand.
AAGATCTTGATGAAAATAGAAGGAATATAAAAAACAAAGCCAAAGTAAAACATTGCATGAAACATTTCAGATATAGTGTGGCAACACACTAATCAACTAACCAACCAACCAGCCTACCAATAAGCCAAAACTCTAAAATACCAAACAAATGGAGGTTTGTATTAAAATATTATGACAACAGAATAGAGTTATTTCAATAATGCTTAGACAACAGAAGAAAATAACTATGGGGGGGTAATGTTACCAGAGAACTAAGAGAATAAAAAAGAGAAAGTTAAACTGCATAGCTCATAATTCTTTTCCTCTTCCCTGCCATAGGAAATAGGGGATGCCAGTAAGAAGACATTGAGTTCCAAAATAATCAAGGTGATTTTATAGAGATTGCTAAAAAGTTTCTAGATTTTTTAAAATGGAAGATACTATAGCCTTTTGGCTGATATTAACCTAAGATATAAATTTGTAGTAGATTATTAAACAGATCATCAGTATTTTATTTTATTTTATTTAAGATTTTATTTATTTATTTGACAGACAGAGATCACAAGTAGGCAGACAGGCAGGCAGAGAGAGAGAGAGAGAGAGAGAGAGAGAGAGGAGGAAGCAGGCTGCCTGTGGAGCAGAGAGCCCGATGTGGGGCTTGATCCCACCCTGAGATCATGACCTGAGCCGAAGGCAGAGGTTTAACCCACTGAGCCACCCAGGTGCCCCAGATTATCAGTATTTTAAAATATAGGGAGTCTTGCCTAAGATGTAAGATACATTTAATAAGAATAACCAAAACAAGGGGCGACTGGGTGGCTCAGTAAGTTAAGCATCTGACTCTTGGTTTTGGCTTAGGTCATTATCTAATGAGTACTGAGATCAAGCCCCTTGCATCAGGCTCTGTGCTCAGTGGGACGAGTCTGCTTGAAGATTCTTTTCCTGTGCTCCCCCTTCTCAAATAAATAAATAAGTCTTAAGAATAAGAATAACCAAGATGAGGGTAAACATATTTGTTTTTAAATACTTTTTGTATCAAGATATAATCACTAGATGTATATTATTGATTTCAAATATATTTAATACAATTTTAAAAATTCGGTTATATTAGTTATAGGAAAGTAAACTAGGCACATGAAGAATTAATTGAAATATATTGTTAGTACATAAGCATAAAATTATGACACTTAAACATTTGAGAAAATTATTTCTTACTATAAAAATGTAGAAGAAATAAAGACAGTATGTAATAGTTAAAAATTTCCATTTGTAGAAGCATTTCAAATTTAGCTAATAATCCTTAAACTAATTATTTCACAGTATCAGTGTATAAATTATCTATTGTTTTGTAGCATATTATCTCAAAATTTAGGGCCTTAGAACAATAAATTTTTATTTTGACACAATTTCTGTGAGTCAGGAATCTGGTAATGGCTTAGCTCAATGCCTCTCCTCATGGCATCTCATGAAAAACCTTAATGTTGGCCAGGGCTGTGGTCTTATATGAACATGTGAATAAAGGAAGAACTGCTTACAAGCTCACTTACATAGTTTTGTCAGGCCTCAGTTTTGCCAGAGACATTAGTTCATTGTCATATGCATCTCTTCATAGGGTGATCCATAATAGGACATCTTTTTTCTCCCAGAATGAAGGGAAGAAAAGGAATGGAAACTACAGTCTTTTTGTAACCTAAACTTGTGAGTGATAGCTTATCATCTTTGTCACATTCTTTCTGTTTGAAGGAAGTCTTATAATCCAGCCCAGATTCAAGAGGTAGAGGATTCATATGGGTGCAAGGACAATAATACCAGGAGGTGAGGATCATAAGGGGACATCTTAGGTATTACCTACTAATTATTCACATATTGCCTCAAATTATTCACATCCCCCACATGCAAAACATACTAATCCCCTCTCCATCTTCACAAAAGTCTTATCCTATTACAGTATCATCTCAGAGTCTGAAATCTCATCATAAAAATTAGGTTCAGGAATAGACAAACCTTTTGGCTGTAGTTCAGCTATTCCTGCACAATTCTTGATTTGTAGACCTGTGAAACTAAAGAGACAAGTCATCTGCTCCTCACATACCATATATACATTTGTGAGACAGGTATGAGATAAGTGCTTATAGACATTACTATTAATAAAGGGGCAAAAAGGGGAGTCATAAACTTCATTTCTCCAAGAAAATTGTCAAATCAACCTGGATAAATGTTGGAACTTCCTTAATATTCGTTCATGGCTCTCACCTCCACCCTCTCAACTGTACCTTATGCATAGGTAGGAGCTGGTTAAGCAGTATCTGAGAACCTGTTGTTTTTAAATCTGATGGTGGTAGAGCTAGAAATGCAGGGCAGGCTGTCGGTAAAAAAAAAAATGGGTACAAAATGCTGACACCAAGAATTAGTTGGAACCCAAGAGCACAGCATAAAGGCAATGAGGACAAAACCAAGCCAATATCAATTCTTGTTTCCCCTGAGCTTGGGGGTGTGAATATCCTGCTGAAGCTATGATTCTTTGTCATGGAGATTAACATTCACTTGGAGAAGCTGATGAATTGCAAGGAAATAAATTTTTGTTGTTTTCGTCACCAAGTGTGTGGTAATTTTTTTTACCAGCTTCTGTAAACTAATACAAAAACCAATGGTTCTGTATGGCCCCTTATAAAATTGTAACAGTATCTCTATTGGTCTTATTCAGTCTTATTATTGTCTATATACTTTTCAGTGGTTTTAACAGTGGTCAGAATTACATTTCTGAGTTATAAAAGCTGAGAGTTTCTCAATAATTTTAGATAATAGAGGGGATTTCAACCTTATCTACCAGCACTTCAATTTTTTTGTATACCACAACTACTAGCACATGTACTACTAAGCTTATATTCAAATAACTTGATTGGTGTTACCAGATCCAGAAAATCTTCTCACAAATTGATAGTAATATTCTGTACTTATGTCCAAGATTCAGCTGAAAAATACAATACAAAAAGACATGACCTAATAAAAGGGGTAAAATTATTCAGTTTTTTTAATGGACTCAAAGTAAATAATGAGTCATTATGGTGACTATATTAAATAAAAATGATGATGGAAGGGGGTGAGGCATAGATTTCAATGACTGCATGATTATGTTTTCTATCCAGGGCATCTCCCTTCCAGTAATAAGTACTTTGAGATATCAAATGAAAAATCAGGAAGTCTCTTGGTGACCAAGAAAAGAAAAGGATAACCTTGAGAGATATTTCATCTAGGATGTTCCTGTACCATTCCTACAACTCAAATCCAATGTCTGATAAAACTGGAAAATTCTTCATACTCTTTTCAAAATTCCATACTGACTACTCCCTTAAATTAGTAGTTTTTACTCACTTAGGATACAATGTAATTGATTTTTTTTTCATTTTTCTTAGATAAATGGTATTCTTCCTCTGCCTTTCTGAGATTTCACTGATAAAATGTTAAGGAGAGATTCAGAGGCTGATAGTATTATCTACTTCTGCCTCAAAGTTCTTGATAATTACATAGGTGAGATCCTAATTTTTTTTATTATATTTGATCTTTCTAATTTCATCCATTCTTAAAAACTGGGATTTGGGAGGAAAAGGACCAATTCCCCATTATCAGCTTTTGAGTCCGCACAGTAAGGAAAACCAACTTTTATTTTATCAAATCACATGAACACTTCTCTTTGGTTACTACAATTTAAGGAGAACATTTTCAAATTAGAATACTCAGAGGAAAGCAATCGGAATTTTTAACGACTTGCAAAATCAGGATTTATGAGGATTGATTGAAGGTTTGGGGGATGTTTGACCTAAACAAAAGGAAACCTAAGAAGGCTATTATAACTATATGTTGTGTTTTAAGGCTATCACATGGAAAGGAATAACTAATAGTAGTGAATAAAATTGTAAAAAATTCAGATTTAAGGTAAATAGAAGGAAGAATATTTTTTGAAACAATTACATATATCCAAAAAATCGAATATATTGTAGTGATTTTGCTGACACTAGAGATATTCAAGAATGATCAGATCATCATTTATGTATGTGATATAGCTGATTAATTCACATTATAAAATGTATGGACTGGCTGAATCTAAGGCAGGGGTTTTTAACCTGGAATATATGATCCCTTAGAGTTCTTCAGAATTTCTTTAAACTACCTATAGTGAAGCAAGATTTTAAGTATACTTCAGGTGTACGTTTTTCTAAAGAGAGGCATTAATCAGATGCATGAAAGAGTCTTGTCTCTTGAAAAAGTTAGAAATCCTAGCTGCAAGTTTTCTTGTAACTCTAGAGTTTCAAGATCATACTCAAGGTAATAATATGCCTTTAGGTATATAGCTCTGTGGTAATTATTTTTTTCTTGATCTTTTATGAGTGTAAGAAAATTCTAGCTTCTTTTACTCACATTGTTTTTAGTTCCTTTTAGCCTCTGCCCAGCATTTATTTTTTTATTTTATTTGTTTTTTAAAAGATTTTATGTATTTATTTGAAAGAGAGAGTGAGAGAAAGAAAGAGAGAAAAGGAGCATGGGGGAGCAGATGGAAAGAAAAAGCAGACCCCCTGTTGATTAGGGAGCCTGGTGTGGGGCAGGATTCTGGGACTCAATCCTGAGATTTGGTTCTGGGATTCTAGGATCATGACCTGAGCCAAAAGCAGATGCTTAACCAACTGATCCACCTGGGTGCCACTCTGCCAAAGTAAGTGTTTAATTTGATGTTCATTACTTTATTTGCCATAGAAAAGTAAATAGTTTCTACTTATAATTACTTTAAGAATATCAGTCGTTTATTTTTGAGGTTATGAGGCATCTGTTGCACCCTAAAGATATAGAATGAGTTCACATAATATACTCTGTATCTCAGGAGCTTTGAAACTATTAAATAAAAATGATGAATAATTGTCATGATGGACAAATTCATGGGAGATAGATTTCTGAACTGTTAAATATAGCTGAGAGACTATTAAAAATGGCAATTGGAATGAGCTCAAATAAATTGAAAGATCTTTTTATGAATTTGTATGTGGAAGAAAATGTGTCTCTAAGGGCAAAATTGTTCCCCAGAGTACCCAATATCAAGAACTCTAGTGCACTTTGTATTTCTTTGTAATTATTGCTAGGAGTTGAAGGGCTCTGTTTTCTGCTAGCCACTGGGGAAATCAGATGAAAATGACCTTTAAATAAATAATTATAAACTAGGTTTCATTGCAAACTTCAATCACTTCTCTCCTTTTAAATACACTTTTAATATGTTTTTCTGATTATTCTGAAGAGTAGATTTTGAATACATTTGGGCTTTGAAGTACTTTAGAAAGATTTCTATCCAGATTCCTCAAATATGTAAAAGAGAGAGGAATATAAACTGATGCAGTAGCTTAAGTAGATCAAGAATAACCAAGAAAGAAACACATTAATTAGGACAAAAAAGTGGCCTTTATCTCATACTTACATGGGTGAAAATATGATTCTAAATTATAACTTTTCTTCCACTAAATTAGCCAAATGTATATCCAGGGAGATACAGTTTTTCAGCCAGAGATTTCCAGACCACTTGGCTAGTTATCTTATCTCCATCAGGATAAGTGGGTATGCTGGGGCTTAGAGGTGGGCTGTTGCTTCTTTCCCCTTTCATCAAAAATAAGAACATCTGTAATCATCACAGCGGGTTGCTGACCTGTGCCTCTTGGATGGTGTCCAACAAAGACCTCCATTGAGCAAGGCTTGGATAGCCTCACATGTGGAGAGTAAACAATTATTGAGGATGGCTGAGAGAAAGAAAATTCCGAGTTTGTAAAACAAAAATAGCCCACACTGTACAATAAACTAGAATGTGCAAGATGAATAGCAGCATCGAAATGAGGTATACTTAAGGATAAACTTAGAGATGTATTTTATAAGAAATGCATTTTAAAAGTTCAGAGGTTAACATAATTTCCATGATTATTACTTAACAGTGTAGTAAGTAGTAATACATTCATGTCAAAGCTATGAATTAGACATGTGTTATTTATAATACATGTATTATAGACATGTATTATGTCTATAATTAGACACTAATTAGCTTAGTGTGTAGACACTAAGCTAGTGTATTAATGTCTACACACAGGGGAATGGCTTTGGAGAGAACAGGGAGTGGCATGGGGGTGGGCTTAGTTCATATTTTATAATGAGATAAAGTGATAGGCATTTAGTAACTGTGTTCATGTTTGAAAACAGACAGTATTATTATGTGACAGGGAATGCAATGACAGACAAACCCAGGGAGAGAGATATGAAGAAAGAGGAAGCAAATTATGGAAGAGAATGTAACTAAAAAGTATTTTAAAAAACAGAAAAGAAAGAGAGAAAAGAAATGAAAGATAATAGAGGCATTAAAAAAAGAATGAAAAAAAGCAATTATTTTTATGCTTGGTTTGTATCTGTACTGAAGTGTTTCTCATATTGCACCTGCAACCCTAATTTCCTTATTAGATTACCTGCACTAGTGTCAACTATTCCTTTGGGGAAAAAACAGGCAACAAATTCTTTTTTTTTTTTTTTTATTTACTTGACAGAGAGAGATCACAAGCAGGCAGAGAAGCAGGCAGAGAGAGAGGAGGAAGAAGGCTCCCTGCTGAGCAGGCCCGATGTGGGGCTCGATCCCAGGACCCTGGGATCATGACCCGAGCCGAAGACAGAGGCTTTAACCCACTGAGCCACCCAGGCGCCCCGGCAACAAATTCTTTTTAAAGGATAGTTTCAGCTAGGCTTCCACTGTACTCTCAAATTATAAACACACGCTATCATTTACATGGGATAAAGGATATATTTTCTTTTAAAGTTCCAACACAGAAGACCTGCAAAAAGAAATATATATATTGTTCAACCATAGCTATGTTCCAATCAGTCCTAGAGATTTGGGTGTAATGTTTTCTCTTAAGCAGCATTAAAATTCACAAGTAGATGACCCCTGAATTACTTGCCCAGATCCTTTACTCTAAGTGGGTTTCCCCTAAGTCTTCTGTATATCCACCTGGACTCACAAAATATACAGTTAAGACAGGGTCCTTCATCTTTTGTCTCATACTCCAGATTCTGAACTGACACTAAGGTTTACTTTTTCTCCTGATGTATACCATAGAGGTAATGACATGAAAGTTAGAAAAAGATCTGAGTATGAATCCCAGTTCTGCCTCTCATTAGCTCTGTGATCTTAGAAATTTATTCAATCTCCCTATAAAATGCCAAGAATATGAGATAACTTGAGGTATTGTTTTGATTATTAAACACTTAAAGAACATACCAGTAGCACAATGTGTGACACATAAGTGTTTAATATATATGGACCATTGTTGTTTTTATTCTTTCTTTTTTTTTTTTTTTTAAGAGATCACAAGCAGGCAGAGAGGCAGGCAGAGGGAGAGGGAGAAGCAGGCTCCCTGCCGAGCAGAGAACCCGATGTGGGGCTCGATCCCAGGACCCTGGGATCATGACCTGAGCTGAAGGCAGAGGCCTAACCCACTGAGCCACCCAGGCGCCCCATTGTTTTTATTCTTCTTTTTTTTTTTTTTAAAGATTTTATTTATTTATTTGACAGAGACAGATCACAAGTAGGCAGAGAGGCAGGCAGAGAGAGAGAGGAGGAAGCAGGCTCCCTGCCGAGCAGAGAGCCCGATGCGGGACTCGATCCCAGGACCCTGAGATCATGACCCGAGCCGAAGGCAGCGGCCCAACCCACTGAGCCACCCAGGCGCCCCAGTACTCTGTATTCTCTAGCTAACCTTAATAGATTGTTCCTTCACTCTGGCCAGGGTCATTATATTTTTACTCAAAGACACTTTTAACTGTTTGTAGAATTGGTGGTGGAAGACAGGTATCTGTCTATGTTCAATATCTGGAAGAAATAAAGAAAATATAGGGAGGCCTTCTACATAACACTTCAATACTTCCAACAACATCTGTTTCAGTTTACCCCTAAATTATTATAGTAGGCAATAATATGAAATCAAATGGAATGTAATCCTTAAAAATGCCCAGTTATATTATTTTTAAAATTTTAAATGGGGGACGCCTGGGTGGCTCAGTTGGTTAAGCAGCTGCCTTCAGCTCAGGTCATGATCCCAGGGTCCTGGGATCGAGTCCCACATCGGGCTCCTTGCTCGGCAGGGAGCCTGCTTCTCCCTCTGCCTCTGCCTGCCTCTTTGTCTGCCTGTGCTCGCTCGCTTTCTCTCCCTCTGTCTCTGACAAATAAATAAATAAAATCTTTTAAAATTTTAAATGGTATGTTTCATGAAGATAGTTGTAAATTCACATGAGGTTGTAATAAATAATGAAAAGAGGTTCCATGTACCCTTTATCCAGTTTCTTCTCATGGTAACACTTATAAAAACTATGGTACTATATTAAAACCAAGATAGTAGCATTGATGCAATCCATGTATCTTATCTATATTTCCTCAGTTTTATTTGGTCTCATATGTATGTGTGTTTGTATGTGTGTATTTGCTCATGTTTGTATGTTTATTTAGTTTATACAGTTTTACCAAGTGTACATTTTTCTATCTAGGACTACAGTCAAGAAAATAAATAATTATGTATCACCTCAAGACTTCTTTGTATTGACTTTTGACAACCACAGCCTGTCTTCTCACTGACTATACTTTTTTTTTTTGCTAGAAAGCACTAATCTCTTCTCCATTTCAAAAGTTTGTCATTGTTTCCTCTTTACACATTAGTGAGAATTTTTACAACAAAGTAGAAACTGGGTATATATATAAATAAAGTAAGACTTTTTCCCTTTAGAGGAAGAGTCCTGGCTACAAGAAGGAATGATTTTAACACTCATGCATTATTAATATTTGCCCAGATTACCATAAATAATATTTGACTCTATTATATATGTAAAATAATTATATGGCCTCTGACACATAGTTATCATTGGTGAGTGCTCTTTACTTGGGTCATTATCATATTATTATTACTATAAATAATGAATATTATGTGTAATTTTTTTCTTGTACTTCCTTAAATACATGACTACTTTCATGCTACTGTGACTTTGCTTTCTTGAGTATCTGTTTGTTATTATTCAATGGCATAACTTTTATCTCCAAGACCTAGATTTTAAAAGTGCTCTCTGAACTTTTTCCTTTCTCCTTATAGTGGATATAGTGGGTTATAGTGGATGACATCAGGTAGAGTCCATATCATTCCTAAGGATGGACTCACTCATTCTCCCAGCTGCTCATCGTCTTCAGCTGTGGTGAATATTTCACTCATTATAAACCAGTGTAGTATTTAGTAACACACCAATCTCAGGTGAAAAGACAGCCTAGCTTGTATTAAAAAAGATGTACCCTCAAATATGAAATAATTTTTACAAAACCATTGAATACATTCATTTTGTTAAATCCTTGAAAGTGCTTATCTACTTAAACTGAATACTTGGTAAAATAATGGATCCCTAATTTCTTAGTTGGCCTTGAAATATCTGAATATTTTTGGTCTTATTTATCTTCTTTTTGTTAAACATCCATGTGGTGAAAAACTGACTTGTACACATTGAAAAATTCTTTTGTATTATTTTATGTAGACTTTTATCTACAAAGAGTATACTTGTAATAAGAAAGATTTTAATGCTGTTTTATGAAATGCAACTTTTTAAAAAGTTGTGTTGTTATGATTAAAACTTTAAAAAAGTTTTATGATTATTATGAGTAAAAATTTAGGGGATACCTGAGTGACTCAGTCGGTTAAGTGTCTGCCTTCAGCTCAGGTCATGATGCCAGTGTCCTGAGATGGAGCACCATTTAAGGCTAACCACTCAGTGGGGCCCTGATTCTCCATCTCCCTCTGCCCCTTCCACCACATGTGTGCTCTCTCTCAAGCTCTGCTCTCTCTCTCTAAAAAGAAAATCTTTTTTAAAAAAAATTAGAATCTACTAAACCTTCAGCTTGTGGGAGAGGGACTTTGTCCAAACACAAAATTTAACATTTTGTAATCATTAATAACAGATGACAATAGCGTTTTTCTATAGACAGTTTCTTTGAACTTATGAAATACAGGATCTTGAATAGCCTTTGGAGTACATCCTCTCTGTATTCTGCTGCTCATTAGGATGGATCCGCTCCCTCATTCACTGTTTGGTACTGTATTGCCAAAATGGCTAAGTTCAAGAGTATAATACAAAGTCATATAATTAAAATAATTTTAGATGGACAGTAAGGTGCAAGTTAATTTTAAACTCTTCTCTGTATAACTGACTAGATTTTGAAAAGACACATGAATATTTTCTAGATTTCCTAGTGTCCCGAGTGAACTTGGTAAGAAACTGTTGTAGAAACTGATAAAGAACTGGAGGAACTTTAGAGATCACCATGCTAGGATGACTTTTCCTTTTTAAATATACTAACGTATTTTTCAAACTACAGTCAAATCAAAGAAAGTTTAAGATAGAGGCAAAGTTTTTTTCAACATCAGAATCATAAGGAAACTAATCCAATATATCTTATCATTTTTTATACTATAGCATTTTCTCCCAGATGCTTAAAATTGCATTCCATGGGACGCCTGGGTGGCTCATTTGGTTAAGCAGCTGCCTTCGGCTCAGGTCATGATCCCAGCGTCCTGGGATCGAGTCCCGCATCAGGCTCCTTGCTCAGCAGGGAGCTTGCTTCTCCCTCTGCCTCTGCCTGCCATTCTGTCTGCCTGTGCTCGCTCGCTCTCCCTCTCTCTCTCTGATAAATAAATAAAATCTTTAAAAAAATTGCATTCCATTATTTTTTTTCTTCTTACTGAATTCTTGACTGATGCTACATGAAACAGGGAGAATAAAATATGACCAATTTCATAATGATACACCACTCCTGGAATGATTGGACTACATAGAAGAGCTTCAATGTGAACATCTATAAGATGGTGATATATGGCCTACATATGAATATACAGTTTTAGTTAAGAATCTGACATGATGTAGCATTGTGTTATATCTTTTAGACAGGATGTTCACCTTAGCATGTCCCCTTCATAGTCATTTTCTGCCTTCCATTCTCAATAAAGCATTTCCTTAAATAACACATTATCAAGTTTTTATGCTACATCTACTTGACATCACATTTTCCAGCCACTCTATAAATGCTCCTATCACTTTGTTCTTTCCTAATATAAATGTTTTCTTTTAGCTTCTACATACCCAATATTTTCTATATTACTCTAATAATGTAGTAAAAAATTTTCTGGAATTGGAGTGAGAATATCCATGCCAAATTCTACTTTAACTAGGGTTTGAGAGACCATGGGCAATTCACTTAAACCTTGAGTTTTTGTATCCTCATTTGTAAAATAAAGATGGCATCAATCTACCTTACAGAATTATTATATTAAAATGTGAACTCATATAAATGTAATTTGTACAATAACAGTAACATGATATACTCAAAATACATGTAATGCAGGTGTGTCTTACAATCAATGTAAAAAATCATTATATTGTATACCTGAAAAAAATGAGGATAAAAAAGTAATTCTGATTTTGGGCCTTTGTTTTTGTGCCCAGTTATAGCTATCATTAATTCTGTGATGCTTTCTACCATCAAATGTTTCATAGAATCAAGGAATTACAATATATATGTATCTGAGATAAAATGCTATTTAAAGTCACAGCTGACACAGACATGTTTGCTTCCTAAAATTTCAGCATAATATCACTCCCAGGTATGTGGCCTTTTGTTAAAGAAAATACCTTGATAGACTATTATGAACATGATAGAAAAAATCTTTAGGGCACTCTCTGGAAGCACTTAAAGAGAAGTAAATTATTCTGTGTAATGAAGTATCAATTTTGAGCTACACATATTGTCCAGGAAAAAGACAGTTATGGATTTCAGTGGGTGAAAGGATGGCTTATACAAAAGGTGAGAAACAGAGGAGAGATTCAGGGTCAAAGGGGCAAAAAAATGAAGCCAGAGATAAGGAAGAGAAATGTAAGATATCCAGGGATCCTCGAGAATAATATGTACACTAGATTTTATACTGTGTAAAGTATGATCAGTTTTATTTCAGTCTTAAAGTTCAAAGTGACTCCAGCAGGCTACAGGACACAGAGCATCTTGGCAGTAGATACCTGTGTCACATTGGACTCTATCATTCAGGAGATTTATAATTTTATTCTATTTCTGTAGCACCATATTCAAATGGATACTAAGAAATATGTTTTGAAAATATACTACCATGTAAAGATAAATACTTAAATTACAAAAAAGTGGTCATCCATATGTAAGAAAATGCATAACCATTCAGATAGCTAATTAGCAAGGTCTAATACCAAAATTGGCAAAGAAGCAATGAAAGAATTGGAAAGGATCTACCATTTTAACTAAAAACCTTACTTTTATATATTTGAATTAGCCTATAATCTTTAGAAAAAATTAAAAATAAAATATAATTACCTGTTTTGTGTGTGTTGAGTTTGAGAAGTTCTTTTTTTTTTTAAAGATTTATTTATTTATTTGACAGAGAGGGAGAGATCACAAACAGGCAGAGAGAGAGAAGAGAAAGAAGGCTCCCCGCTGAGCAGAGAGCCCCATGCGGGGCTCGATCCCAGAACCCCGGGATCATGACCTGAGCCGAAGGCAGAGGCTTTAACTCTCTGAGCCACCCAGGTGCCCCGAGAAGTTCTTTATAGATCCTGGATATCAACCTTTTGTCTGTACTGTCATTTCCAAATATCTTCTTCCATTCCGTGGGTTGCCTCTTTGTTTTCTTGACTGTTTCCTTTGCTGTGCAGAAGCTTTTGATCTTGATGAAGTTCCAAAAGTTCATTTTCGCTTTTGTTTCCTTTGCCTTTGGAGACATATCTTGAAAGAAGTTGCTGTGCCTGACATCGAAGAGATTATTGCCTATGTTCTCCTCTAGGATTCTGATGGATTCCTGTCTCACGTTGAGGTCTTTTATCCATTTTGAGTTGATCTTTGTGTACCGTGTAAGAGAATGGTCGAGTTTCATTCTTCTACATATAGCTGTCCAGTTTTCCCAGCACCATTTGTTGAAGAGACTGTCTTTTTTTCCCACTGTATATATTTTCCTGCTTTGTTGAAGATTAGTTGACCATAAAGTGGAGGGTCCATATCTGGGCTCTCTACTCTGTTCCACTGGTCTATGTGTCTGTTTTTGTTCCAGTACCATGCTGTATTGGTTATCACAGCTTTGTAGTAAAGCTTGAAATCAGGTAACGTGATGCCCCCAGTTTTGTTTTTCTTTTTCAACATTTCCTTAGCGATTCAGGATCTCTTCTGATTCCATACAAATTTTAGGATTATTTGCTCCAGCTCTTTGAAAAATACCGGTGGAATTTTGATCGGAATGGCATTAAAAGTATAGATTGCTCACGAATGGATAAGGAAAATGTGGTCCATATACACTATGGAGTATTATGCCTCCATCAGAAAGGATGAATACCCAACTTTTGTAGCAACATGGATGGGACTCGAAGAGATTATGCTGAGTGAAATAAGTCGATCAGAGAGAGTCAATTATCATATGGTTTCACTTATTTGTGGAGCATAACAAATAGCATGGAAGACATGGGGAGTTAGAGAGGAGAAGGGAATTGGGGTAAATTGGAAGGGGAGGTGAATCATGAGAGACTATGGACTCTGAAAAACAATCTGAGGGGTTTGAAGTGGCGGGGGGTTGGGAGGTTGGGGTACCAGGTGGTGGGTATTATAGAGGGCACGTATTGCATGGAGCACTGGGTGTGGTGAAAAAATAATGAATACTGTTATGCTGAAAATAAATAAATTGATAAAAAAAGTATAGATTGCTCTAGGCAGTATAGACAGTTTAACGATGTTTATTCTTCCGATGCAAGAGCATGGAATGGTCTTCCATCTCTTTGTGTCTTCTTCAATTTCTTTCATAAGTGTTCCGTAGTTCCTCGAGTACAGATCCTTTACCTCTTTGGTTAGGTTTATTCCCAGGTATCTTATGGTTCTTGGTGCTATATAGTAAATAGAATCGATTCTCTAATTTCCCTTTTTGTATTTTCATTATTAGTGTATAAGAAAGCCACTGATTTCTGTACATTCACTTTGTATCCTGCCACGTTACTGAATTGCTGCTGTATGAGTTCCAGTAGTTTGGGGGTGGAGTCTTTGGGTTTTCCATATAAAGAATCATGTCATCTGCGAAGAGAGAGAGTTTGACTTCTTCATTGCCAATTTGGATACCTTTTACTTCTCTTTGTTGTCAGATTGCTGTTGCTAGGACTTCTAATACTCTGTTGAATAAGAGTGGTGAGAGTGGGCATCCTTGTCATGTTCCTGATCTCAACAGGAAGGCTGTGAGCTTTTTCCCATTGAGGCTGATATTTGCTGTGGGTTTTTCATAGATAGATTTTATGAAGTTTGGGAATGCTCCCTCTATCCCTATCATTTGAAGCGTTTTAATCAGGAATGGATGCAGGATTTTGTCAAATGCTTTTTCTGCATCAATTGAGAGGACCATGTGTTTCTTCTCTCTTCTCTTATTGATTTGTTCTATCACATTGATTAATTTGTGAATGTTGAACCATCCTTGTAACCCAGGGATGAATCCCACCTTGGTGTAGCCACTTTGGAGAACAGTGTGGAGATTCTTTAAGAAATTAAAAATAGAGGGGCACCTGGGTGGCTCAATGGGTTAAGCCGCTGCCTTCATCTCAGGTCATGATCTCAGGGCCCTGGGATCGAGTCCCACATCTGGGCTCTCTGCTCAGTGGGGGACCTGCTTCCCTTCCTCTCTCTCTGCCTGCCTCTATGCCTACTTGTGATCTCTCTCTGTCAAATAAATAAATAAAATCTTAAAAAAAAAGAAATTAAAAATAGAGCTTCCCTATGACCCTACAATTGCACTACTGGGTATTTACTCCAAAGATACAGATGTAGTGAAAAGAAGGGCCATCTGTACCCCAGTGTTTATAGCAGCAATGGCCATGGTCGCCATCGCCAAACTGTGGAAAGAACCAAGATGCCCTTCAATGGATGAATGGATAAGGAAGATGTGGTCCATATACACTAGGGAGTATTATGCCTCTATGAGAAAGGATGAATACCCAACTTTTGTAGCAACATGGACTGGAAGAGATTATGCTGAGTGAAATAAGTCAAGCCGAGAGAGTCAATTATCATATGTTTTCACTTATTTGTGGAGCATAACAAATAACATGGAGGACATAGGGAGATGGAGAGGAGAAGGGAGTTGAAGGAAATTGGAAGGGGAGATGAACCATGAGAGACTATGGACTCTGAAAAACAACCTGGGGGTTTTGAAGGGGCGGGGGGGTGGGAGGTTGGGGGAGCCAGGTGGTGGGTATTGTGGAGGGCACGTATTGCATGCACTGGAGGTGGTGCATAAACAATGAATTCTATTATGCTGAAAATAAATAAATAAATAAAATAACAAAAAAATAAATAAAATATAATTGACATTTAATAATAAAAATGACTGATATAAACATTAAAGAGAAAAGATTTGTTATTTATGTGTCCTAAAATGTAAAGTGGAAATATTTAGATATAACGGCCATATTTTCATGAAATTATTTTTCCTTAATTTGATGGCTCTTTTTAATATTTTTCTGTTTTTAATAGAAGTATATTTTATAAAATCTTATATAGGAAAATATAACAATACTGATATTTAATCTCAGTATTTAAAAATTGAGTTTTTGAGTGAAAACATTGGAAAAAGTTTTTTCTAACATATCACACAAAATATACACAATATTGCAAGTATTACATTGAATTTAGAGTCAATGTTCTCCTTTGTGTTAGTATATTTAATTCTGAAAACAATAGTTCTTGAGATTGGCAAATATAAGATTTATTATATATATCCCAAGTACATTATTTTAAATAGGAATTTTCATTTTTTATATCTCAAAATTCTTTTCTTTTAAAAATTATGTTCAATTAGCCAGCATGTAGTACATTATTAGTTTTTGATGTAGTGTTCAATGATTCATTAGTTGCATATAAAACCCAGTGCTCATCACATCATGTGCCCTCCTTAATACTCATCACCCAGCTCATATATACAAAGGAATATTACTCAGTCATCAGAGAAAATAAATACCTTCCATTTGCATCAGCATTGATGGAAGTAGAGGGAATTATGCCAAGTGAAATAAGTCAAGCAGAGAAAGACAGTTACCATATGGTTTCACTCATATGTGCAATATAAGGAATAGCACAAAAGACCATAGGGGAAGGAAGGGAGGGAAAACTGAATTGGAAGAAATCAGAGAGGGAGACGAACCATGAGAGTCTCTGGACTCTGGGAATCAAAATCCTTTTTAATTAAAGTTTCACAACATACTTATGAAAAAATTAAATAGGCAATACCTTCCTCATTTTAGAGAAGAAACATTGAAGCTTAGTGATATTAAGTGATTTTTGATATGGTGCTTTTCCTACCATTATTTTCTCATTAAGTTGCATTGACTAGTAATTCTTACTCTAATGACCTACAATTCCTGTTTTCACATACTCCCAACTCCATAACATTCTGAGAGGCCTCTATTTCTCACCAACATATTCTGAGGAACATGAAGGAGATGGTAATGAGATAGTTCTACCTTAACATGGGTTTGACATCCAGTGCTGTTTTTCTTTTAAGATTTATTTATTTATTTTAGAGTGCATGGAGGGGGAGGGGCAGAGGGAAGGAGGGGAAGGGGATTCCTCACTGAGCATGAAGCCTGTTGCAAGGCTTAAGGTGGGACGCTCAACCCCACGTCCCTGAGATCATGACCTGAGCAGAAACCAAGTGAACCATGAGAGACTATGGACTCTGAAAAACAATCTGAGGGTTTTGTAGGGGCGGGGGTGGGAAGTTGGGCCAGCCAAGTGGTGGGTATTTTGGAAGACATGTATTACATGGAGCACTGGGTGTGGTGCATAAACAATGAATTCTAGTACACTGAAAAGTAATTAAAATTTTTGTTTTAAAAAATAAGAAAAGTTAGACTCTTTAAAAAAAAAAAAGAACCCAAGAGTCCAGCACCGAACTGACTGAGCCACCCAGGCACCCCTCAACGTTATTTCTATTTTGAATTGACAATGTTAGAAACAGTAGCTATTTCCTCCTAAATACCAGGATTGCAGTTAATCTGAGCTACCCAGGTGTGAGCCTGAGTGCATATTAAATTAAAGCAAATGTGAAAGTAAGCTATTTCCACATTCTGTGGAAGAGAACACTTAAGTAAAATAGTGACCTCTAACCTAGTAGTTAGGTTTTTGATGAATGAAATGTTAAATATAGATTTTTGACTTCACAGGGGTTGACCCCTCAAATCCTCATGTAGTTCAGGGTCAACTGTAATGTACTTGTTGTTAGTATTGATTTTGGAATCCTTAGTCTGCCATTGTGTGATTTTGAACAAGTGATTTAAAGTCAAAGTCTCCATCCCCCAAGTTTCATATTCAGTAAATGAAGAGAGTTCTGCATCATAGTGTTGAAAATTAAGCATTAGTACGGTAACTGATATGTTTGACATAATCAATAAAAGTATAGCAAAAGTTGGGATATGAAGAAAAGGAGAACATTTGATCCTTTGAGATATATATATATATATAGAGAGAGAGAGTTCAATAAATAGAGTGGGGGAATACGTGTAGTCCAGACTACAGGGAGATCTTATGCTAAGGTATAGAGAGAACAAAAGTCCATATACCATGGCTACAACAAAGGATATAAGGAATTGGGGGACACAGAGAACATGGGCTGGGGAGGAAGATCAATCTGGAAAGGTAGCATGGAATCAGCTGACTAATTAAAATAAATAAGATAGAGGAGTTGAGGATATCCCCTAGGTTTCCACTTTGTTTATCAGGATAGACAGTGATGGCATTACCATATTCTGTCAAGTTTAGGTACTATGTATTTCAGGCTAAGAGCAGTAATTTAGTCACACTGTTTATGAGGGAGAAAAGTACATATTACATTTTTCCATTCACCAAAATCACTGATGTTTACAAATATAATTATAAATTATTACAAATTTACAATATATAATTAAATTAATAAATTTATCAAATCAATTTATTAAATTTATTAATTAAAGTATTAAGTAAATTATTACAAATTTACAAATATAATTACAAATTATTACAAATTACAAAAAATTACAAATATACTGTTTTCAAAGTGTTTTAAGATGTGAGGGCACTATCCTTCAGTTGAATACATTTTTTGAGCAAAAATTTATAATAACAGATATTTATTGAGTGTTTACAATGTGTAAAAAATTGCCTAAGGTTGTCATTTCTTTATTTCTTAAAACTTTAATTCAGCTCTATGAGTAGTATTAGCTCATTTACAATGGCAAAATTCATAAAGCACTACAATTATAATCTTCTAACATTGATTTTATAATGCCTTAGGTTTAGAGAATAGAAAGATTCAGTAGGATTAACAAATCAAAGAATTATGATTATTCTGCATGAGAGTCAAACAAGGAAGTGAGGTGGTCCAAGATGGTTGGGAAGTGCCAATGGATATGGCATTCTCCCATTCCCTTGCTAAAACCAACAAGGACAGACTATTGCAGCACTTTCACCAATTCCCTGGCTAGGACTGATTAAGTTTGAGTGGTCACAGCATTTTCCTTCTTCTTGCTAAATTTGTCAGGTATGCACAGACAAAGCACTCTTCCACTGCATTGCTGAAGCTGGCAGGCATGTGCAGTCAAGGTATTTTCCGGTTGCCTTTCTCAAGCCAGTGAGTAAACCCCATGCCCTGCACTTTCCAGCTGGCTTACTAAAGCTGATGAGCATGTGCATTTTACACAGAGTATATCCCTTGATTGCATGGCCCATGTTACTAAGAGATTTGGTGTTCCAGAGCTCCACAGGACTGTAACAATTGAATAGACAGTTCTTGGCAGGGCACCACCCCAGGGCACTGCGGACACCAGACTGAAGCACAATCTGTCTTTCTGAGAAGAAGGCCTATTAACTTGTCCCAGAGCTTCAGCCTAAGTGACAAGCTTCAAATTTGTCAAATATTTAGAGGCTAAAGAGGTGCTTCCAGGGAATGTAACCAGGAAGACTCCAACCTTGCTCACTTCCTTGATGTCACTACAGCACAACAATACCTATCAGAAAGGAGTTTGCAACTGTTGTACAAGAGCAACTCCAGATTTCTTGGTCTGGAGGTTAGCAGGGATTATAATTGTGGGCCCACAAGACTGTATATATTTTCATATTTTTTTCCCAATTTATTTATTTTCAGAAAAACAGTATTCATTATTTTTTCACCATACCCAGTGCTCCATGCAAGCCGTGCCCTCTATAATACCCACCACCTGGTACCCCAACCTCCCACCCCCCCACCACTTCAAACCCCTCAGACTGTTTTTCAGAGTCCATATTTTCATATTTTAAAATTCATTGCTTGAGGGCGCCTGGGTGGCTCAGTGGGTTAAGCCACTGCCTTCGGCTCAGGTCACGATCTGAGGGTCCTGGGATCGAGTCCCACATCGGGCTCCCTGCCGAGCGGAGAGCCTGCTTCCTTCTCTCCCTTTCTCTCTGCCTGCCTCTCCATCTACTTGTGATCTCTCTCTGTCAAATAAATAAATAATAAATTCATTGCTTGAGGCTCTGGCTTTCATCAGCCTGAAATGAAGTGCTAAATGATATCCCTTCCCCTGGAACACTGACAGGTCTTAGAACCCTCAAAAATGGGAGCATATGAAGATTAAATTTGAATGCTTAGGGCACTTGGGTGGCTCAGTGGGTAAAGCAGCTGCCTTCGGCTCAGGTCATGATCCCAGGATCCTGGGATCAAATCCCACATCGGGCTCCCTGCTCAGTGGAGAACCTTCGTCTCCTTTTCCCTCTGCCTGATGCTCTTCCTACTTGTGCTTTCTATCTCTCTGTAAAATAAATAAAATCTTAAAAAAAATTGAATGCTTAGACAATCACAAGAGTTTGAGAGATAACCAAGAGCTAGTATAAGGTTGAACAATAAGGTTCATCACCTACACAAGGCCACTTATTGAGGACTGATAGAGGACTTCTTGAGGACTTCTTGAGGACTGATTTATTATGCTTCACATAATAAATAAAAACAAACACACAGAATCAAGCAAAATGAGGAAACAGGAGTATGTTTAGATAAAAGAACAAGGTAAAACCTCAGAAACAGATCATAATGAGAAGGAGATAAGCACTTTACCTGATAAAGGGTTCAAAGCAGTGGTCATAAAGATTCTCAGTGAACATGGAAGAAGAATGGGTAAACACATTGAGAATTTCACAAAGAAATAGAAAATATGAGTAAGTACTAAACAGAATTCACAGAGTTGAAGAATAAAATAACTGAACTGAAAATATGCACTACAGGAGTTCAAGGGCAGGCTAGATAAAGTAGATGAAAAGATCAGCAAGCTGGAAGACAGGGCAATGGAACTCATCTAACCAGAGCAGTGAGAAGAATTTTAAAAACTGAAGATAACTTAAGAGATCCAACATCAAGCAAAATAACATTCATATTATATAGGTACCAGAAGGAAAAAAGAGAGAGAAAGAGGCAGAAAACTTATTTGGATAAATAATGGCTGTAAACTTCACTAACCTGGGGAATGAAGTAGCCAGGTACAGGAAGCCCAGAGAGTTTCAAACAAGATGAAACCAAAGCAATCCCTATCAAGACAGTAAAGTCACAGTTATTTGTGTAACATGTCAAAAGTATCAGTAAGGTATCAAAAGTTACGAGAGAATATTAAAAGCAGCAAGAGAAAAACAGCTTGTCCTGTACAGGGGAACTACCATAAAGCTGTCTGCAGATTTTTCAGCAGAAGCTTTATAGGCCAGAAGAGAAGGACATGACATACTCAAAGTTCTAGAAAGAAGAAACTTCTGACCAAGAATATTCTACCCAGGAAAGTTATCATTCAGAATTAAAGGAGAAATAGTTTCCCAGATAAACAAGCTGAAGAAGTTCTCACCACTAAACTAACTTTACAAAAAAAAAAATGTGAAAGGGACTACTTTAAGCTGAAAAGAAATAGGACTGATTAATAACATAAAAACATACCAAAGTCCATATTCTCTCATAATTCACCTCCCCTTCCAATTTCCCCCAACTCCCTTCTCCTCTCTAACACCTCTTGTCCTCCATGATATTTGTTATGCTCCACAAATAAGTGAAACCATATGATAATTGACTCTCTCTGCTTGACTTATTTCACTCAGCATAATCTCTTCTAGTCCCGTCCATGTTGCTACAAAAGTTGGGTATTCATTCTTTCTGATGGAGGCATAATACTCCATAGTGTATATGGACCACATCTTCATTATCCATTCATCCGTTGAAGGGCATCTTGGTTTCTGAGGGGCTTGAAGTGGTGGGGGTGTGGGAGGTTGTGGTACCAGGTGGTGGGTATTATAAAGGGCACGGATTGCATGGAGCACTGGGTGCGGTGAAAAAATAATGAATACTGTTTTTCTGAAAATAAATAAATTGAAAAAAAAATACCAAAGTAAAAATCTCATTCGTAAAGGGAATATGTAGTACAGGTAGTGGATTAATGACTTATAAAGCCAGTATAAAAGCTAAAAGACAGAAGTGATAAAATTAGCTAAAACTATAATAATTAGTTAAGGGTTACATAAAATGAAAAGATGTAAAGTATGACATCAAAATATAAGATGTGTGGTGAGGAGCAAATATGTAAAGTTTTTAAGTGTGTTCAAATTTAACTCCCTATCTATTTAAAACTGACCATATAGGGGCGCCTGGGTGGCTCAGTGGGTTTAAAGCCTCTGCCTTCGGCTCAGGTCACGATCCCAGGGTTCTGGGATCGAGCCCCATGTCGGGCTCTCTGCTCTGCAGGGAACCTGCTTTCTCCCCTCTCTCTCTCTGCCTGCCTCTCTGCCTACTTGTGATTTCTCTCTCTCTGTTAAATAAATATAATCTTAAAAAAAAAACCTGACCATATAACATAGGGCGTTATATGTGAGTCTCATGGAAATTATACAGCAAAACCAAAACAAACAAAAAACCCACCATCATAAGAACAAAAAAAGAACACAACTCACACATTTTATTTTATTTTACTATCTGCAATTATATATTCTCAAAACTGGTCATGCCTTAATAGGTAACTTAAAAATCTCCTATAGCCTCATATTTTTCAGTGTAGTTTCCTTCAATTTATTTATTTATTTATTTATTTTAATTCCAATGTTTTTTTTTTTATTTTTTATTCCCCAATTTATTTATTTTCAGAAAAACAGTATTCATTATTTTTTCACCACACCCAGTGCTCCATGCAAGCTGTGCCCTCTATAATACCCACCACCTGGTACCCCAACCTCCCACCCCCCCGCCACTTCAAACCCCTCAGACTGTTTTTCAGAGTCCATAGTCTCTTCAATTTATTTTTGTACGAAAATCTAGCTTTTCCCTTTTGAGACTACTTCTGTTTCAAGTTTTTATAAGTTCTGACTGTTTTTCCCATATCCTCCTGGAACTAAACCTAGAAGAAGCCTCAGTGTTCTCTGTTTTCTTTTTGACTTCCAAAGTATTCCCTCACCTCTCCATAAATGTTTTCAACCTTGAAGTTTTCAATCTCCTTATTAGAATATAAAACCTGAGTTCATTATTGTTTTTCTTCATGTGGTAGTCACCAATTCAGAAGGAGCAGTTAATTGACACAGAAGGAAGAAGAATGTGACAGCTAGTAAACTAAAAATTCAAGAAAGTCTTTCAGAAGTTTTGTGGGGTTGAGGAAAAGTGGGAGTTCAGTCTTCCTAGTAGAGGAACCCAACTAGCACCCTAAACTTTCTGTTGATATTCCAAAAGGCTATGCTGTAAGAGTAAGAGAGAACCAGAAATAGCCCAACCTCAATAAGGACTAAAGCCCAATTTCCAATTATAAGATAATTCCCATTTGATAGAAACAATATTCCATCAGAATAACTGCCAAAGAGAAGCAAAAGTAAATCTAAGTGAATAATATTAAATAGAGCTTCAAAGTTTTTGTACACTTTTTATGCATACTCTCCTATTCTCAATAGAAAGTAATAAGACATAGGAAAATATACAATTTAATGAAAAACTAAGAGGTAAAAATGACAATTGTAGCTAATTTATAATACATTCCAATAATGGAGATATTAGAAAAAGACTAAAATTACTAATACTAAAGACATGTTGGAAAATTTTAGGATAAAACTGAAACTCTTTTTAAAAAATTGATCATGAAGAAAGTTGCCTGGGTAACTCAGTTGGTTAAGTGTCTGACTCTTGGTTTTGGCTCAGGTCATGATCTCATGGGTCATGAGGTGGAGCCCTCTGTCAAACTCTGTTCTCAGTGGGGAGTCTGCTTGAGATTCTCTCCCTCTGGCTTTCCCCTGACTCTCTCCCTTTCTCTCAAAATAAATACAATCTTTTTTTTAAATAAATGATCCTCTAGAGCTAAAATATACAATAAATAATTCGAAGTACTCAGTGAATGGGTTTACTACCAAGTTCAGTAGCTAAGAGAAAATCCATAGCCTGGAATGTAAACTGGAAGAAAATATCCAAAATGAATTTTTCACTGAAAAATGGGATATACACAGGGAAATCAATGCAGGGGACATTTGAGACATGGTGAAAAGGTATAACAAATGTATATTTAGACTTCTGGGAGAATAGAGGGAAAGATGGTATAGCAACATTTGAGAAAATGACAGAATTTTCCAAAGCTGGAGAACATTACTGACACAGATTCAAGAAATGTTACATAGTACAAGAAGGATAAGTAGAAAGAAAGCCGCACCTATGCACATCATATTAAAACTTCTGAAACCAAACATAAAAATGAATATCTTAATATATTTATCTTAATATCAGCAGAGAGCAAAACACTGATGAAAGAAAAACAAAGTAAGTGGAGAGATATTATATACATGAACTAGAAGATTCAAAATAATAAAAATATCAGTTCTCCACAAATTGCTAATAGGTTTAAACTGATTCCTATAAAAATACCACTCATATATTTTTGGATATAAAGATAAGGTTATTCTTAAAATTTTATGGAAAGTTAAATAAACAATTTTGAGAAAAGAGAAAAAATGGAATGATTTACTCTTCCTTTTTGGTAGATTCATATGAGTCTACACTCTAGTAACAGTAAATAAGATTGTGGTATCAGCAGAGGGATATATACATAGATCAATGAATAAGATTAGAGAAGCTTAGCATGTATATGTACAAGGATGGACAACTGATTAATAACCTCAAATGACACTGTAATGCTACCTCAAAATGCCTTAATTCCTCCAATTTTGGGGATAACCATTTTATATCTCTTCTTATCAAGCCTCCAACACCTCCCGTAACTTGACCTAGAGTGATGATGTTGCTTTCCCTATGACAAAATAGGTGGAATCTACTGATAAGTACTTCATTCTCCCATTACTCCACCTTCCAACTAAATTTCTCTTGTGCATATATACTCTGTCTTGCCTCTTGTCGTGTGGAATGCACTTTCCATAAGCCTATATAGGTTCAAGAACTCTTTTTTGTTTTATTTTATATTTTTTCAGTGTCCCATAATTCATTGATTATGAACTACACCCAGTGTTCCATGCAATACACGCTCTCCATAATAACCACCATCAGGCTTACCCAATCCCTCACACCCCTATGCTCCAAAACCTTTAGTTTGTTTTGCAGAGTCCACAGTCTTTCATGGTTTGTCTCCCCCTCCAATTTCCCCCAACTCACTTCTGTCCATCTCCCAATGTCTTCCGTGTTAAATCTTTGCTCCACAAAAAAGTGAAAGCATATGATAACTGACTTTCTCTGCATGTCTTGTTTCACTCAGCATAATTTCTTCCAGTCCCATCCATACTGATACAAAAGTTGGGTATTCATCCTTTCTGATGGAGGCATAATACTCCATAGTGTATATGGACCACATCTTCCTTATCCATTCGTCCGTTGAAGGGCATCTTGGTTCTTTCCACAGTTTGGCAACTGTGGCCATTGCTGCTATGAACATTGGGGTACAGATGGACCTTCTTTTCAGTACATCTGTATCTTTGAGGTAAATACCCAGGAGTGCAATTGCAGGGTCATAGGGTGGCTCTATTTTTAATTTTTGAGGAATCTCCACACTGTTTTTCAAAGCAGCGGCACCAACTTGCATTCCCACCAACAGAGTAAGAGGGTTCCCCTTTTTCCACATCCTCTCTAACAGATGTTGTTTACTGTCTTGTTGATTTTGGCCATTCTAACTGGTGTAAGGTGGTATCTCAATGTGGTTTTGATTCAAATCTCCCTGATGGCTAATGATGAACATTTTTTCATGTGTCTGTTACCCATTTGTATGTCTTCTTTGGAGAAATGTCTGTTCCTGTCTTCTGCCCATTTTTTGACATGATTATCTGTTTTGTGTGTGTTGCATTTGAGAAGTTCTTTATAGATCTTGGGTATCAGCTCTTTGTCTGTAGTGTCATTTGTGAATATCTTCTCCCATTCTGTGAGTTGCCTCTTTGTTTTGTTGACTGTTTCCTTTGCTATGCAGAAGGTTTTGATCTTGATGAAGTTCCAAAAGTTTTTTTTCGCTTTTGTTTCCTTTGCCTTTGAAGACATATCTTGGAGGAAGTTGCTGTGGCAGATATTGAGGAGGTTACTGCCTATTTTCTCCTCTAGGGTTTTGATAGTTTCCTGCTTCATGTTGAGGTCTTTACCCATTTTGAGTTTATCTTTGTGTATGGTGTAAGAAAATGGTCGAGATTCATTCTTCTACACATAGCTGTCCAATTTTCCCAGCACCATTTGTGGAAGAGACTGTCTTTTCTTCCACTGTATATATTTTCCTGCTTTGTTGAAGATTAGTTGACCATAGAGTTGAGGATCCATATATGGGCTCTCTACTCTGTTCCACTGGTCTATGTGTCTGTTTTTGTTCCAGTGCCATGCTGTCTTGGTGATCACAGCTTTGTAGTAAAGCTTGAAATCAGGCAATGGGATGCCCTCCCCCAGTTTTGTTTTTCTTTTCCAGCATTTTCTTAGAAATTTGGGGTCTCTTCTGATTCCATACAAATTTTAAGATTGTTTCTTCCAGCTCCTTGAAAAATGCCTGTGGAATTTTGATCGGGATGGGATTGAAAGTATAGATTGCTCTAGGCAGTATAGACATTTAAAAAATGTTTATTCTTCTGATCCATGAGCATGGAATGGTCTTCCATCTCTTTGTGTCTTCAGTTTCTTTCATGAGTGTTCTGTAGTTCCTTGAGTACAGATCCTTTACCTCTTTGGTTAGGTTTATTCCCAGGTATCTTATGGTTCTTGGTGTTAGAGTAAATGGAATCAATTCTCTCATTTCCCTTTCTATATATTTTCATTGTTAGTGTATAAGAAAGCCACTGATTTCTGTGCATTTATTTTGTGTCCTGCCACATTACTGAATTGCTGTATGAGTTCTAATAGTTTGGGGATGGAGTCTTTTGGGTTTTTCATATAAAGTATCATGTCATCTGTGAAGAGAGTTTGACTTCTTCTTTGCCCATTTGAATACCTTTTATTTCTTTTTGTTGTCTGATTGCTGTTGCTAGGACTTCTAGTACTATGTTGAACAACAGTGGTGAGAGTAGACATCCTTGTCATGTTCCTGATCTCAAAGGGAAGACTGTCAGCTTTTCCCCATTGAGGATGATGTTTGCTATGGGTTTTTCATAGATAGATTATATGAAGTTAAGGAATGTTCCCTCTATCCCTATACTTTGAAGTGTTTCAATCTGAAACAGATGCTGTATCTTGTCAAATGCTTTTTCTGCATTGAGAGGACCATGTGTTTCTTGTCTCTTATTGATTTGTTCTATCACATTGATTGATTTGCAAATGTTGAACCACCCTTGCATCCCATAGATAAATCCCACCTGGTCATGGTGGATAATATTTTAAAAGTACTGTTGGATCCTATTAGCTAAGGTCTTCTTGAGAATCTTGGCATCTATAATCATCAGGGATATTGGTCTGAAATTATGCTTTTGGATGGGGTCTTTGCCTGGTTTGGGGATCAGGGTAACGCTGTCTTCAGAAAAAGAGTCTGGAAGTTTTCCTTTTGTTTCTATTTTTTGAAACAGCTTCAGGAGAATAGGTATTATTTCTTCTTTGAATGTTTGTTAGAATTCTCCAGGAAATCCATCAGGTCCTGGGCTATTGTTTTTGGGGAGGTTTTTGATCACTGCTCCAATCTCGTTACCAGATATTGGTCTATTCAGGTTGTCAGTTTCTTCCTGATTCAGTTTTGGAAGTTTACAGATTTCCAGGAATGCATCCCTTTCATCTAGGTTGCTTAACTTACTGGCATATAACTGTTGATAATTAAATTCTGATGATTTTTTCTATTTCCTTGGTGCTAGTTGTGATCTCTCCCTTTTAATTCATAATTTTATTAATTTGGGTCCTCTCTCTTTTCTTTTGGATTAGTTTGGCCAATAGTTTATTGATCTTACTGATTTTTTAAAAAAAACAGCTTCTAGTTTTCTATTTCATTGATCTCTGCTCTGATCTTGATTATTTCACTTCTTGTGTGTAGGGTTGACTTAATTTGTTGTTGATTCTCCAGTTATTTAAGGTGTAAAGAGAGCTGGTATATTCCAGATTTTTCAATTTTTTTGAGAGAGGCATGGATGGGTATGTATTTTCCCTTAGGACTGCCTTTGCCGTGTCCCGTAGGTTTTGGACTGAAGTGTCTTCATTCTCATTGGTTTCCAGGAATTGTTTAAGTTCTTCTTTGATTTCCTGGTTGGTCCAGTCACCAAAATGTGGAAAGAACCAAGATGTCCTTCAACAGACCAATGGATATAGAAGATATTGTCCATATATAAAATGGAGTATTATGCCTCTATCAGAAAGGATGAATACTCAACTTTTGTATGAACATGGATGGGACTGGAAGGGATTATGCTGAGTCATATAAGTCAAGCAGAGTCAATTATCTTATGGTTTTACTTACTTGTGGAGCATAAGGAATAGCATAGAAGACATGAGAGATGGAGAGAAGTGAGTTGGGGGAAATTGGAGGGGGAGACAAACCATGAGATATTGTGGACTCTGAGAGACAAACTGAGGGTTTTGGAGGGGTGGTTAATGGGGGGGTTGGAGGAGCCTGTTGGTGGGTATTATCCTGTCTTCACTATAATACAAAATCTTGGTGGATTTCTTCTTTTTACTGCTGTAAGTGTGTAACTTAATTGTTCTTGTCATGTATGTGTTGCTCAATAAATATTTCTTGATAAAGTCAATGAATTAATTCAACCTTTTTTTAAAAAAAGGTTTTATTTATTTATTTACAGAGAGAGAAAGAGAAATCACAAGTAGGCAGAGAAGCAGGCAGAGAAAGGGAGAAGCAGGATCCCTGCTGAGAAGAGAACCTGATGGGAGGCTCGATCCCAGGACCCTGAAATCATGACTGGAGCTGAAGGCAGGGGCCCAACCCACTGACCCACCCAGGCACCCCTGAATTAATTCAATCTTGAGAAATATTTTTTCTGTGTAACACTGTGATAACTACTATAAAAATCTTAAGAAAAAGTCCGATAGAATTGAAAATGAGAGAGTAGCAAGTCATCTTTTGTCTCTTTTTTATTTACTATTGGATGAATCTAGGATATGTATGTGATTGATGCTTTATTAACTGGAAACCAAATTCCTGCTGCCGATTTCTTTTGGAAAGTAAACTTTATGAAGATGTATTATAAATTTTCTTTCCTGTTTAGAAGTTTCTTTATCTTATTACACAAAATTGTACAAATTGAAGCTGTTAAGAATTTTATAGAGCCGTCTGGTCTGGTTTGAAACAGTTTTCCCTCATCACTCCTTGACTCCTGTTCCACCATTTAACTCACAAGGCAAACTGAACAGAAGAGCAGATGGAGTTACAACCTGTAGATGTTTCATTAGTGTCTTCATTATTCAGAGGCACTCATTTATATTATTCCAGACAGAGTCCTTTCTAAAGGACTGAATCTGATAAGTTAATATACTCAAATCTTGTCATGTATCTCTGAATTTCTTTTTTGCCCTTAGAGTATTTTGTACATTTTAGTTCTTGATTTAAAGACAAGAGGATAGCAGTGGGCAGGACAAAATTGCCTTCTATACAATAATTTGAAATTCTCAAGGTTTCAGTATTGCATAAATGTTAAGCATATTACTCCATAACATCATTATGGCATCAAGCCATTGACAGGAAATTTGCATTTGTTCATGCTTAAAAATTGCTCTTGCACAGACAGTTCTACTCTCCTCCTACTAGTTGCAGTTATTTTCCATAATTCTGTGTGTACATATTCATTGTGATTTTTCATTACTTTAAATGTACACATTATACATTAACATTTAGACTATACATCTGACTTCTATAAAACAAAAATAGCTTTTTTAAAAAAAGATTTTATTTATTTAATTTACAGAGAAAGAGAGAGAGAGAGAGAGAGAGCGAGTGCACAGCAGGGAGAGGGGCAGGCAGAGGAAGAGGAAGAAGCAGGCTCTGTGCTGAGCAGAGAGCCTGACATTACGGTCCACCCTAGGGCCCTGGGATCATGTCCCAAGGCAAAGGCAGACACTTAACCAACTGAGCCACACAGGCACCATAAAACAAAAATAGCTTTTATTAATTTTTTTCAAAGATTTTAATTATTTAATTATTTATTATTTGAAATAGAGTGAGAGAGAGCGCTCAAGTGGCAGGGGAGGAGGGACGAGGGAGTGGAAGAAACAGGCTCCCCAGGGCCCCCTCCCCTCTGAAACTCTTAGTTTTTTTCCTGGGGTCCATAGTCTCTCATTGTTCATCTCCCTGTCTGATTTCTCCCCCTTCAGATTTCCCTCCCTTCCCCAATGTTCATCTGTGCTGTTGCTGATGTTCCATATTTGAGTGAAACCATATGATAATTGTCTTTCTCTGACTTACTTAGCATAATCCCTTCCAGATCCATCCATGTCAATGCAAATGGTGGGTTTTCATCTTTTCTGATGGCTGAATAATATTCCATTGTATATATGTACCACATCTTCTTTATCTATTCATCTTTTGAAGGGCTCCTTCCAGTTTGGTTATTGTGGACATTGCTGGTATGAACATTGGACTGCATGTGCCCCTTCCCTTTTAAAAAAATTAACATATAATGCATTATTTGCTCCAGGGGGACATGTCTGTCAATCATCAGGCTTACACATTTCATAGTACTCACCATAGCATGTAACCCAACACCCAATTCCTAACACCTCCATCAACCCTCAGTTTGTTTCATGAGATTTCCTCATGATATCTCTATCATTGATAAGGTCCATGCAGTCTAACAGAGTAGTTGTATGCGTTCTAATAATTTATGAATTCTAATAATTTGGGAGTGGACTCTTTTTTTCTCCACATAAAATATTATATCATTTGTGGAGAGAGAGAGTTTGAGTTCTTCTTTGCCAATTTGGTTGCCTTTTATTTCTTCTTCTTGTCTGATTGCTGAGGCTAGGACTTCTAGCACTATGTTGAACAATAGTGGTGAGAGTGGGCATCCCTGTCATATTCCTCACCTTAAGGGAAAAGGTCTCAGCTTTTCCCCATTGATAACAATATTCACTGTGGGCTTTTCAAATATTGTATTTATGATATTCAGGAATGTTCCCTTTATCCCTATACTCTGAAGAGTTTTAATCAGGGGATGATGTTATATTTTGTCACATGGTTTTTCTGTATCAGTTGAAAGAATCATATGGTTCTTGTCTTTTCTTTTATTAATATGCTCTATCACGTTGATTGATTTGCAAGTATTGAACCACCCTTGCATCCCAGGAATAAATTCTACTTGGTCATGGTGAATAATCCTTTTATTTCCACCCCCCCTTTTTTTTCTTTTTTTTTTAATTTATTTTTTATTTTCAGCATAACAGTATTCATTATTTTTTTTCAATTTATTTATTTTCAGAAAAAAATTATTCATTATTTTTTCACCACACCCAGTGCTCCATGCAAGCCGTGCCCTCTATAATACCCACCACCTGGTACCCCAACCTCCCACCCCCCCGCCACTTCAAACCCCTCAGATTGTTTTTCAGAGTCCATAGTCTCTCATGGTTCACCTCCCCTTCCAATTTACCCAAATTCCCTACTCCTCTCTAACGCCCCTAGTCCTCCATGCTA
Organism: Neogale vison; assembly: GCF_020171115.1. NCBI lineage: Eukaryota > Metazoa > Chordata > Mammalia > Carnivora > Mustelidae > Neogale > Neogale vison. The sequence goes on from NC_058105.1 coordinate 102,186,157, forward strand.
TTTGTTATGCTCCACAAATAAGTGAAACCATATGATAATTGACTCTCTCTGCTTGACTGATTTCACTCAGCATAATCTCTTTTTGCACCACACCCAGTGCTCCATGCAATCCGTGCCCTCTATAATCCTTTTAATGTACTGTTGGAGCCTATTGGCTAGGATCTTGTTGAGTATTTTGGTCTGTAATTTTCCTTTATGTTGGGGTCTTTGGCTGGTTTTGGGATCACGGTAATGCTGGCCTCATAGAAGGAGTTTGGAAGTTTTCCTTCTGTTTCTATTTTTTGAAACAGCTTCAGTATAATAGGTATTATTTCTTCTTTAAATGTTTGGTAAAATATTGGTAGAAATTTGGTAGAATTTCCCAAGGAAGCCATCTGGCCCTTGACTTTTATTTTTTGGGAGGTTTTTGATTAATGCTTCAATTTAATTACTGGTTATTGGTTGTTAGTTCATTTCTTTACTGACATTTCCATGTGGCTTTGAATATTGCTTTTTGGTCTGAAAATTTCTTCACAGATTCTTGCAAGTATGAAAACAACTGTTTACTAGGATTAGATATTTTGTAGGAAACAATAAACTAATTTATGAAATTTTACATACTACAATATCAAGAGATTTTATGTACTATAATGGTTTCTGTGTTTCTACTACTTTTTTTTCTATTATGGCATTTACCTTAATTATGTAGTTATTAACATATTAATCTCATATCTTTTATTCTTGAGACTATGCTTGATCTTAGAACCTAGTCTTTCAGGTTCTTAATAAATTATATTCCTGTTAGTGAATATGTGATTGTTCTATTTCATGCTAAAGATTTTCTTTGTAAACTTCATGTTAGGTTTTACCATCTATAGATAGTTTTGAGAGATACACACTTATTTTTTAATGTTCCCTTCATTTCTAGCTTCAAACTTTAATTTTATACCTGAAACATAGTACAGAATTATTATACATCTCTCCATAACATAATGTATTGGATTAACCCCCAATGGATGTTTTAATTCCTATAATAAAATACATTTTAGTTGTAATAAAAAATCCAGATGTCAGCCTTCTAGCAGAAAAAAACAGTTAAACTTGTGTATTCTTAGATATTTTCTTGGTTATGAATTATTATCATTTCCCTTGAGTTTAAGGGCCTAAAAAAGAGAAAAATTATGCCAAATACTTTTTTTGAGATGTCATTTTTTTAGTATCCTAAATGAGAAGAAACTTGAAATTTCTCACATAGGGTGAAACACAAATTTAATTTATATGCATTATAATCTCTCATAACTCTGGGAGGAAAATACACTGATATGCATTTTAAGTGCCTTGAGGTGTAGGGCAACAATATCTTTAAAGTCAACATGAGTGAGTGTAAAAAGAATATTACATACTTTGTTAACATTGCAGTCACTGATGCCAATGTAAGTATATTCAGTAGACTAAATGTACTTAAAATTTGGTTTTGGAAAAGAAGAGAAATAGAAGACTTAACTACATAAAGTCTAAATGTAGTTCAAAAATATGTCCTTATTGATTTTTGGTAAGTAAAAATCATGGTGAATTAGTGATGTTATTATACATCATTACTCATTCAGCCTTTCTTCTCCAACATCCACCAGAGAGGCAAAGTAAATGGGAAGGAAACCAATGTACCACACTTGCTGGCTTATTTTGGAAGCTAAACCCAAATGCAAAAAATTTTTGGTTAAGGAAGTGCTTTCTCTAGAAGTGTAAAATCCCTAGAAATAATGCATACATACAATTCTATTTAATTAATGTTAGAAACAAGTACACCAAATATATGAAAAATCTCTATGAGATTTTATTATAGGATTATTTGCTCCAGCTCTTTGAAGAATACCGGTGGAATTTTGATAGGAATGGCATTAAAAGTATAGATTGCTCTAGGCAGTATAGACATTTTAACACTGTTTTTTCTTCCGATCCAAGAGCATGGAATGTTCTTCCATCTTTTTGTGTTTTCTTCAATTTCTTTCATGTGTGTTCTGTAGTTCCTCGAGTACAGATCCTTTACCTCTTTGGTTAGGTTTATTCCCAGGTATTTTATGGTTCTTGGTGCTATAGTAAATGGAATCAATTCTCTAATTTCCCTTTCTTTATTTTCATTATTAGTGTATAAGAAAGCCACTTATTTCTGTACATTGACTTTGTATCCTGCCACGTTGCTGAATTGTTGTATGAGTTCTAGTAGTTTGGGGGTGGAGTCTTTTGGGTTTTCCATGTAAAGAATCATGTCATCTGCAAAGAGAGAGAGTTTGACTTCTTCATTACCAATTTGGATACCTTTTATTTCTCTTTGCTGTCTGATTGCTGTTGCTAGGACTTCTAATACTATGTTGAACAAGAGTGGTGAGAGTGGGCATCCTTGTCGTGTTCCTGAGATTTTATTATAGTTTTTGAATTTTAGTATCTTCTTTCTACTGCATTGGAATGCCAACTTTGTCATAATTCAAGCAACCATATATGAGTGCATATCTTCCTGGACTTTCTATTACACTCTATTTTTCTCTTTTGCTATCTTTATATGAATAACAAAACTATCTTCATCACTGTAACTGTCTATTAAATTCATATTTGATATTGTTAGTGTGCTAGCTTTACTTTTATTCTTTAAAATTTTCTTAGATACATTTTCCCTTTGAATTTTCATATATATTTTATAAGATGCGTGTTAATTTACACACAGCCATAATTTATACATGCTGTTATGATTTTGACTGAGAAGGTATTGAATTTACAGACCAGTTTTTTGTACTATCACATTGATTGATTTGCAAATGTTGCACCATCTTTATAGCCCAGGGATGAATCCCACCTGGTCACGGTGGATAAACTTTTTAATGTGCTGTTGGTTCCTGTTTGCTAGGATCTTGTTGAGAGTCTTAGCATCCATATTCGTCAGTGATATTGGTCTGAAATTCTCCTTTTTGGTAGGGTCTTTGCCTGGTTTGGGAATCAGGGTAATGCTGGCTTCATAGAAAGAGTCTGGAAGTTTTCCTTCTGCTTCAATTTTTTGAAACAGCTTCAGGAGAATAGGTGTTATTTTTTCTTTGAAAGTTTGGTAGAATTCCCCAGGGAATCCGTCAGGTCCTGGGCTCTTGATTTTTGGGACTTTTTGATCACTGCTTCAATCTCATTACTAGATATTGGTCTATTCGGGTTGTCAATTCTGCAGGTAATGAGTCTTTTGTTTCTTCTTTTCTGATTATGAAATATTTTTCTCTATCTACTGAATAGAAGTAAATATAAAAAACATAATATATATTCTGGTCTTGATATTTTTATTCAAGGAAAATTATCAACTTATCTTTATGATGCATGCTCAATTTTTTGGTTTTGTTTTTTTGAATAGAGGAAAACTTTTATTATTCTTGCCTTGCTATTAGCTTTTTGTCATGAATGGATATTCATAAGTAGATATTGAGTTTTATAAAATGCTTTTTCATGAAACTGTTTCATAATTATAGGATACACATACTTTTGAAATTTTTCCTTTAATGTGAATTGTATTGAATAATTTTCAATTTATTGCTATTTATTTAGACTTTTGCATTTATAGTCATGAGAAAAATTGGTCTGCTCTTTCCTTTTTTTTCAACATCTTTGTCAGGTTTTGTTATCTAGGTTTTATAGATCTCATTAAATGCTTTGAAATATGATCCTTCCATCTCATACTTTTGGATAATCTGGAGGAGTCTGAATAGTTTGGTATTTTTTTCCCTAAATATTTGGGAGAATTAACCAATGAAGCCATATATTCAAAAGTTTGTGTTTGTGCATGTGTGTGCAAAAGGCTCTAAGTACAGATTAAAATAATGTAATAGATAAACTGCTCTGTTTTGTTGTGCCAGTCTTAGTAAATTGTGTGTTTCTGGGGATATTTTCTCATGTAAATTTCCATACTTATCTGTATAAATATATTCATAAAATATTCTTATTTTATTTTTTAAATCTTTAAAATCTTCATTTATGCTCTCTTTTTCATCTTGATAATGGTTATTTGTCCCTTATACTTATTTTTATTTTCTTTCTTGAAGTCAATATTTCCATTTTCTCTGACCTTGAATTTTCTCTTTGACTTTGTTTTTCAATTTCATTGTGCCATGACTATAGGTTGGCTTTTATATTTACCCTGCTTAGGGTGTAGAATTTCTTGAACTTGTGTTTTGATGCTGTGAATCAATTTGGGAGAAAACTCAGTCCTAATCTTTTGCATTACTACCCTACACTTTCCTCTCTCTTTCATGACTCTAACTGCTTTATCTTAATCATTTTCATGTGTCTTATATGTCTCTTATGCTCGGTTCTATATTTGTCACTGTTTTTGCTGTTGTCTGTTTTATTTGACTTTTGATCTTTTTTTGATATACTGGAAATATTTCTTAGGAATTCTACACATTGTGTTAAGTCTAAGTCTCTGCACAATGCTCTTTTCCTCTAGAGTGGCTTTACTCCATCATATCCTGATAAACTAAGTGCAGGATGATCTTAATTTGAACAAGGACTCAGAAGACTAAGACTGGGTTACAGTTTCTGACAGGTTTATTCTATTTTCATTTCCCATCTCTCCCTCAAGATAGTATTCTTACAGTTCCAACTAACCCCCTAGGGCATTTTCTAGGACTCCTTTTTCCATGGTATGTTCTTCTCTTTTTTTTTTTCTTCCATTTTTTTCCAATTTATTTATTTTCAGAAAAACAGTATTCATTATTTTTTCACCATACCCAGTGCTCCATGCAAGCCGTGCCCTCTATAATACCCACCACCTGGTACCCCAACCGCCCACCCCCCCCCGCCACTTCAAACCCCTCAGATTGTTTTTCAGAGTCCATAGCCTCTCATGGTTCACATACCCTTCCAATTTACCCTCTCTAACACCCCTTGTCCTCCATGCTATTTGTTATGCTCCACAAATAAGTGAAACCATATGATAACTGACTCTCTCTGCTTGACTTATTTCACTCAGCATAATCTCTTCCAGTCCCGTCCATGTTGCTACAAACGTTGGGTATTCATCCTTTCTGATGGAGGCATAATACTCCATAGTGTATATGGACCACATCTTCCTTATCCATTCATGCATTGAAGGGCATCTTGGTTCTTTCCATAGTTTGGCGACCGTGGCCATTGCTGCTATAAACATTAGGGTACAGATGGCCCTTCTTTTCACGACATCTGTATCTTTGGGGTAAATACCCAGGAGTGCAATTGCAGGGTCATAGGGAAGCTCTATTTTTAATTTCTTGAGGAATCTCCACACTGTTTTCCAAAGAGGCTGCACCAACTTGCATTCCCACCAACAGTGTAAGAGGGTTCCCCTTTCTCCACATCCTCTCCAACACATGTTGATTCCTGTTTTGTTAATTTTGGCCATTCTAACTGGCGTAAGGTGATATCTCAATGTGGTTTTAATTTGAATCTCCCTGAGGGCTAATGATGATGATAATTGTCTTTCTCTGATTGACTTATTTTGCTTAGTGTGGTACCCTCTAGTTACATGCACGTCACTGCAAATGGCAAGATTTTATTTTGATGGCTGCATTTTATATATATGTTTATATTTATATATATAAATATATTTATATTTATTTATATTTATATACATATTTATATTTTTATTTATATTTATATAATACATATATAAATATATATATTTATATATATATTTATCACATCTTCTTTATCCATTCATTTGGTGATGTACATCTAGGCTCTTTCCATAGTTTGGCTACTGTGGACATTGCTGCTATAAACATTCAGGTGCATGTGCCCCTTCAGATCACTACATTTGTATCTTTAGGGTAAATGCCCAGTAGTGTGATTGCTGGGTTGTAGAGTAGCTTTACTTTCAACTTCTTGAGGCACCGCCATACTGTTTTCCAGAGTGGCTATACCAGCTTGCATTCCCAACAAGAGTGTAAGAGGGTACCCCTCTCTCCACATCCTCACCAACATCTGTTGTTTCCTGACTGGTTAATTTTAGTTATTCTGACTAGTGTGTGGTAGTACCTCACTGTGGTTTTTATTTGTATTCACCGATGCCAAGTGATGTTGAGTACTTTTTCATGTGTCTGTTGGCCACCTGGATGTCTTCTTTGCAGAAATGTCTGTTCATGTCTTCTGCCCATTTCTTGATTGCATTATTTGTTCTTTTATTTGGGTATTGCATTTGATAAGTTCTTTATAGATTTTGGATACTAGCCTTTATCTGGCTTGTCATTTGCAAATATCTTCTCCCATTCTGTCAGTTGTCTTTTGGTTTTGTTGACTGTTTCCTTTGCTGTGCCAAAGCTTTAGATCTTGATAAAGTCCCAATAGTTCATTTTTTGCCCTTAATTCTCTTACCTTTGGCAATGTTTCTAGGAAGAAGTTGCTGCAGCTGAGGTCGAAGAGGTTGCTGCTTGTGTTCTCAAGGATTTTGATGGATTCCTGTCTCACATTGAGGTCTTTCATCCATTTTGAGTCTACTTTTGTGTGTGGTGGAAGGAAATGGTCCAGTTCAACCTTCTGCATGTGGCTGTCCGATTTTCCCAGCACCATTTGTTGAAGAGACTATCTTTTCTCCATTGGATATTCTTTCCTGCTCTGTTGAAGATTAGTTGACCATGGAGTTGAGGGTTCGTTTCTGGGCTCTCTGTTCTGTTCCATGGATCTATGTGTCTGTTTTTGTATCAGTACCATACTGTCTTGATGATGACAGGTTTGTAATAGAGCTTGAAGTCAGGAATTGTGATGCCACCAACTCTGGTTTTCTTTTTCAACATTCCTCTGGGTGTTCGGGGTCTTTTCTCATTCTATATACATTTTAGGATTATTTGTACCATTTCTGAGAAAAAAATGGTGGTACTTTGATAGGGATTGCATTAAATGTGTAGATTGCTTTAGGTAGCCTAGACATTTTCACAATATTTGTTCTTCCAATCCAGGAACATGGAACATTTTTCCATTTCTTTGTGTCTTCCTCAGTTTCTTTCATGAATACTTTATAGTTTTTTGAGTAAAGATTCTTTGCCTCTTTCGTTAGGTTTATTCCTAGGTACCTTCTTGTTTTGGGTGCAACTGTAAATGGGATGGACTCCTTAATTCCTCTTTCTTATGTCTTGCTGTTGGTGAATAGAAATGCAAGTGATTTATGTGCATTGATTTTATATCCTGACACTGAATTCCTGTATGAGTTCTAGCAGTTGTGGAGTGGGGTCTTTTGGGTATTCCACATAAAGTGTCATATCATCTGCAAAGAGTGAGAGTTTGACTTCTTTGCCGATTCGGATGTCTTTTATTTCTTTTTGTTGCCTGATTGCCAAGGCTAGGACTTCTAGTACTGTGTTGAATAGTAGTGGCTATAGTGGATATCCTTAGCAGAAAAACTCTCAGTTTTTCCCCATTGAGAATGATATTCACTGTGGGTTTTTCATTGATGCCTTTGATGATATTGAGGTATGTGACCTGTATCCCTACATTTTGAAGAGTTTTGATCAGGAAGGAATGCTGTACTTTGTCAAGTGCTTTTTTCAGCATCTACTGAGAGTACCATATGGCTTTTGTTCATTCTTTTATTAATGTATTGTATCACATTGATTGATTTGTGGATGTTGAACCAACCTTGTAGCCCGGAATAAATCCCACTTGGTTGTGATTGGTGAATAATCCTTGTAAGGTACTGTGGATCCTACTGGCTAGCAGTTTGGTGAAAATATTTGCATCTGTGTTTGTCAGGGATATTGGTCTGTAATTCTTTTCGATGGGATCTTTGTCTGGTTTGGGCATCAAGGTAATGCTGGCCTCATAAAATGGCTGTGGAAGTTTTCCTTACAATTCCATTTTTGGGAACAGTTTCAGGAGAATAGGTATTGGTTCTTCTTTAAATGTTTGGTAGAATTCCTCTGGGACACCATCTGGCTCTAGGCTCTTGTTTGTTGGGAGATTTTTGATGCCTACTTCAATCCTCTTACGGTTATAGGTCTGTTTAGGTTTCCTATTTCTTCCTGGTTCAGTTTTGGTAGTTTATAGGTCTCTAGGAATACATCCATTTCTTCCAGATTGTCCAATTTGCTGGTGTATAGTTGCTCGTAATATGTTGTTATGATTGTTTATATCTCTTTAGTGTTGGTTGTGATCTGTCCTCTTTCATTCATGATTTTATTAATTTGAGTCCTTTCTATTTTCTTTTTAATAAGTTTTGTCAGGGGTTTATCAGTCTTATTAATTCTTTCAAAGGACAAACTCCTAGTTTCGTTGATTTGTTCAACTGTTCTTTGGGTTTCTATTTCATTGATATCTTTTTTTTTTCCTTCTTCTTCTTCTTTTTTAAAATTTCTTTTCAGAGTAACAGTATTCATTGTTTTTGCACCACACCCGGTGCTCCATGCAATATGTGCCCTCTCAAATACCCACCACTTGGATCCCCCAACCTCCCACCCCCGCCCCTTCAAAACCCTCAAGTTGTTTTTCAGAGTCCATAGTCTCTCATGATTCACCTCCCCCATCCAATTTCCCTCACCTCCCTTCTCCTCTCCATCTCCCTTTGTCCTCCATGCTATTAGTTAATGCTCCGCAAATAAGTGAAACCATATGATAATTGACTCTCTCTGCTTGACTTATTTCACTCAGCATAATCTCTTCCAGTCCCATCCATACTGATAAAAAAGTTGGGTATTCATCCTTTCTGATGGAGGTCTAATACTCCATAGTGTATATGGACCACATCTTCCTTATCCATTCGTCAATTGAAGTGCATCTTGCTTCTTTCCGCAGTTTGTTGACCGTGGCCATTGCTGCTATAAATATTGGGGTAGATGGCCCTTCTTTTCACTACATCTGTATCTTTGGGATAAATACTCAGTAGTGCAATGGCAGGGTCATAGGGAAGCCCTCTTTTTAATTTCTTGAGGAATCTCCACACTGTCCTGCAAAGTGGCTGTACCAACTTGCATTCCCACCAACAGTGTAAGAGTGCTGCCCTTTCTCCACATCCTCTCCAATACATGTTGTTTCCTGTCTTGCTAATTTTGCCATTCTAACTGGTGTAAGGTGGTATCTCAATGTGGTTTTAATTTGAATCTCCCTGATGGCTAGTTATGATGAACATTTTTTCATGTATCTGATAGCTATTTGTATGTCTTCATTGGAGAAGTGTCTGTAAATATCTTCTGCCCATTTTTTGATATGATTATCTGTTTTCTGTGTGTTGAGTTTGAGAAGTTCTTTATAGATCCTGGATATCAACCTTTTGTCTGTACTGTCATTTGCAAATATCTTCTTCCATTCTGTGGGTTGCCTCTTTGATTTCTTGACTGTTTCCTTTGCTGTGCAGAAGCTTTTGATCTTGATGAAGTCCCAAAAGTTCATTTTCGCTTTTGTTTCCTTTGCCTTTGGAAACATATCTTGAAAGAAGTTGCTGTGGCTGATATCAAAAAGGTTACTGCCTATGTTCTCCTCTAGTATTCTGATGGATTCCTGTCTCACGTTGAGGTCTTATATCCATTTTGCGTTTATCTTTGTGTACCGTGTAAGAGAATGGTCGAGTTTCATTCTTCTACATATAGCTGTCCAATTTTCCCAGCACCATTTATTGAAGAGACTGTCTTTTTTCCACTGTCTATTTTTTCCTGTTTTGTCAAAGATTATTTGACTGTAGAGTTGAGGGTCCATATCTGGGCTCTCTACTCTGTTCCACTGGTCTATGTTTTTATGCCAGTACCATGCTGTCTTGGTGATCACAGCTTTGTAGTAAAGCTTGAAATCAGGTAATGTGATGTCCCCAGTTTTATTTTTGTTTTTCAACATTTCCTTAGTGATTCGGGGTCTTTTCTGATTCCATACAAATTTTAGGATTATTTGCTCCAACTCTTTGAAAAATACTGATGGAATTTTGATCGGAATGGCATTAAAAGTATAGATTGCTCTAGGCAGTGTAGACATCTTAACAATGTTTATTCTTCCAATCCATGAGCATGGAATGGTCTCCCATCTTTTTGTGTCTTCTTCAATTTCTTTCATGAGTGTTCTGTAGTTCCTCGAGTACAGATCATTTACCTCTTTGGTTAGGTTTATTCCCAGGTATCTTATGGGTTCTTGGTGCTATAGTAAATGTAATCGATTCTCTAATTTCCCTTTTTGTATTTTCATTGTTAGTGTATAAGAAAGCCACTGATTGAGATACCAATCTTGAGATACCACCTTATACCAGTTAGAATGGCCAATATTAGCAAGACAGGAAACAACGTATGTTGGAGAGGATGTGGAGAAAGGGCAGCACTCTTACACTGTTGGTGGGAATGCAAGTTGGTGCAGCCACTTTGGAGAACACTGTGGAGATTCCTCAAGAAATTTAAAAGAGAGCTTCCCTATGACCCTGCCATTGCACTACTGGGTATTTACCCCAAAGATACAGATGTAGTGAAATGAAGGGTCATCTGTATTCCAATGTTTATAGCAGCAATGGCCATGGTTGCCAAACTGTGGAAAGAACCAAAATGTCCTTTACTGGATGAATGGATAAGGAAGATGTGGTCCATATACACTATGGAGTATTAGACCTCCATCAGAAAGGATGAATACCCAACTTTTGTATCAGTATGGACGGGACTGGAAGAGATTATGCTGAGTGAAATAAGTGAAGCAGACAGAGTCAATTATCATATGGTTTCACTTATTTGTGGAGCATCACAAATAACATGGAGGACACGGGGAGATGGAGAGGAGAAGGGAGTTGAGGGAAACTGGAAGGGGAGTTGAACCATGAGAGACTATGGACTCTGAAAAACAACCTGAGGGTTTTGAAGGGTTGGGGGTGGGAGGTTGGGGGAGCCAAGTGGTGGGTATTAAGGAGGGCATGTATTGCATGGAGCACTGGGTGTGGTGCAAAAACAATGAATACTGTTATGCTGAAAAGAAATAAAGAAAAACACTTAAAAAATATTTTTTAAAAGTATTGATAAGATAAAATAGTTCAAAAACCTTAAAATAGGAAAGAGGAAAAACTAAATAAATAGAATTAAAAAATAAAGTTAAAAACATTTAACTTTGAAAGACTAAAGGTTCATGGGAAAAAAATGTCATGAATTCTATTTGTTGCTTTCCCCTAGCTCTGGAGTTCCATAGTTCTCATTTATTAGTAAACTTGGTCTTGGCTGTATGTTCTTGACCATCTCTGGGAGAGAGGCCAGTTGCTATGATTCTCAAATGTCTTTGCCCAAGGAGGAATTGCATTACCCTTGCCAGGGGCCATGCTAAACACTTCATTCGGGTTTGTTATCAGTAGTTTTGTTACCTGAATGCTTTTTGTATATCTTTGGAGGAGGAGAATAAAGATGAAAGCCTCCCAATCTCCAGTTTGGTGGAGCCAAGAGCCCTCAGAGAAAAGCAGTGAGTCCCATTTCCCTTGTCTCTGGCCGTGCTCCATCTCACCCTGCCTGTGACTGAGAATTTCTATCTCTGATGCCTGGCCCTGCTTGGAGTCTCCAATCCCAGCTGATTCCTGCAGCACTCTCCTGCACTGCTATTCCTGGGGGAGGAAGGAGGGAGTCTCTGTATCTGCTGCTTGTGGGGTCCCTGCTTGAAGAGTAGTGGTCCGACTGTGCCTCTGATCACAGTTCAAGGTAAGCCTGAGCTGAGAGCCCACTGCTAGGCTCTGTCTCTGGCTTCTCTCCTCTGCTCTGATACCTGGGGTCTTTGCCACACTGAGACACCTCTGCTCTTTTTTTGTTCCCATGTGTCCTGAGACCACCCTGTTCTAGTAACTGCTCCACATCCAGTTAGCCTCTGGAGCAACGTCCCTCAGTGGAGCAGACTTCTAAATGTTCAGATTTTGTAGTCTGCTGCTCTCTAGCTTTCTGGCAGCTGGCACCTCCTCACCATGGACTATCTTCCTGTTGCTTTGGATTCACTTCACTGCATGTCCTACCTTCCAGCAAGTGGTCAATTTTCTCTTCCTAGAATTGCTGCTCTTCTTTTCTTCTATCTCCTGTTGAGTTTGTAGGTGTTCAGAATGGTTTAATAACTATGTAGCTGAACTCCTGGGACCTGAGGATATCTCAGTCTCCTACTCCTCTGCAATCTCCTTTCTTTTCTTTTCACAAGCTGTTTTTGGGTTTTTGTTTGTTTGTTTGTCTGGGGATCAGAAACACAAGTGTCATCAAGGCACACTTGATATTATTTGACTGACACCCCACCAGGTAATGGACATTGTCATTAAATTTATCTTTAAAACTCTAGGCAAAATCAACCTTAGAAGCAGGTACACTCTCTGTTTTCCAGTGTAAAGGTCAGAGAAAGAATGCCTTAAGGTGGCTAGAAAGTTCTTGCCAGTGTTTCTTACTTTCTATCTTGTGCTGTTTTGTTTTTTTTTTTTAGTTGCCCTTACTACATTATAGGCAATAACACTAGTGGCCCCAATGATTTGGACCATTCTGTAGCTGAAAAACATGTTAAAATTTTCCCAATGTGTCGTAGTTCATTTGGGCTGCTCTAAAAAAAACACCACAGATTGATTAGCTTATTTTCCACTGTTTCAGGGCCTGGAAATCCAGTATCAGGATGTTGGCATGATTTGGTGAAAGCCCTCTTCCAGGTCATAGACTTTTTGTATCTTCACATGATGGAAGAGGCTAGGAAGCTCTGTGAAGGACCCAGCATGGAGCCTGACATGGGGCTTGATTTCAGAACCTTACGATCATGACCTGAGCCAAAAATCAAGAGTCAGAAGCTTAACTGACTCAGGTGTCCCTACAGCCTCTTTTTTTAAGATCACTAATTTCATTTATGAGAGTTCCACCCTCGTGACCTATGTATAACCCAAAAGCTCTATCTCTAATACTATCATATTGGGCATCAGTATTTCAACATATAAATTTGGGATGGCACAAATATTTAGACAATAACACAAGGAAATGAGAGACAGCAGTGGGGGGGAGGTTTTTTTTTTTTAAGACTTTATTTATTTGACAGAGAAAGTGTGCATGGAAGTGGGGAAGAGCAGGCAGAGGGAGAGAGAGAAGCAGACTCCCTACTGAGCAGGGAACCAGATGTGGGACTCTATCCCAGGACCCTGGGATCATGACCTGAGCTGAAGGAAGAGGCTTTAACCCACTGAGCCACCCCAGTACCCCCTCTAGTCAGTTTCTTGTACTATCAACCTCAGATCCTTCCTAGCTCAGACTAAAAGCATACAACCTCTCAAACTTCACCCCTGCACACTAGGGCAAAAGGATCTTTAGTCTCCTTAGTGGTTTCTCATGAAATTATAGGTTAGTTCTTGAAATGTTTATTTTCTTCCCCATTCTAAAATTTCCATGTAATTTTTTGGTGATGTAACCAGCACTTTTGAACATCTTGGCAAGAAGTTGAGACTTCTGTGCAATGATTTCCTTTCATTTGTTTCCCCTCCCATGGTCTACAGAAAGCAGTGTTCCTCATTGTGGTAGGAAAAAAATGACTCTCCAACAATGTTCATGCCCTAATTTTCATCCCCAGAACCTGTGAATATGTTATGTTACACAACAAAAGAAACTTTAAAGATGTAAATAAGATTAACAATCAGTGACATTAAGGAAGAGACAGTCTCTGAGATTATCCAAGTAGGCCAAATCTAACTATTTGTGTCCTTAAAAGCAAAATAACTGGGACACCTGCATGCCTCAGTCAGTTGAGTGTCTACCTGAAGCTCAGGTCATGATCCCAGTGTCCTGGGACCAAGCCCCATGTCTGGCTCCCTGTTCAGCGGGGAGCCTACTTCTCCCTCTCCTGCTCCCCCTGCTTGTGCTTTCTCTCTCTCTGTCAAATAAATGAATAAAATCTTAAAAAAAAAGCAAAATAACCTTCTCCAGCTGTGGGCAGAAGAGCTGCAACAGAAGGATGAGTCCAAAATATTTGAAGCAAGAGAAGGTGTTGACTGTAGTTTCTGATTTGAAGATAGAGAGGCAACATGTTGAGGTAGCCATTAAGTTAAGTGCCCAATTGAGAGCCAGGAAGAAAATAGGAACTTGGCCTTTGAAGAGGAACTAAATTCTGCCAACAACTTACATAAATTTGGAAAAAGATTCTTCCTTTCTTAGAGCCTTCAGAAAAAAGCTTAAGCCAGTCAATCCCTTGATCTTACCCTTCTGAAAACTTAAGCAAGGAATCAGTCAAGACTACTATGATGTGGGTGGCTGAGCTCAGTGGTCAAGAAAGAATTCTTAAGGTGTTTTATGGTGCAAAAAAGTGCTTTTATTATAGCATGGGGATGGGACCATGGGCAGAAAGAGCTGCAGTTATGACTGAAAGAGACTGATTATATACTTTTAAGTTTGGGGTGGGGAAGGGGGATTTCTGTATGTTAAAGAAGAATTATAGGATCCTGGAGGTCTGGCTATTATCAAGGTAAGTTTGCTTTTAGACTCTAGCAAAACATTAACACTAAAGTAGTCATGCCTTAAGAAGAGCACATGATGGAACTATCACTGGGTGTTTATGCAACTGATTAAAAAATTAATGGTGTAGTATGTATTGACTAATTGAATTTAAATTTTAAAAAAAGGAAAAAAGAAAAGAAAATATCCATCAGTTCCTGGAGGAATGCTAAGTTCTGCATATCTCAGGTAATCAACTTGGCAATCTACCTCATTATTTATCAGTGGGCTGAAGGTTTTGAGAAAATTTAATTTTATCTACATTTCCCTTGGCTTTGTTCTTCTGATCATATACTGGACTTCTGATCTCTAGAAACAGTGAGATAATAAGTGTGTGTTGCTTGGAGCTATTTAATTTGTGTTAATTTATTATTGCACTCATAGAAAACTCATACAGTCATATGCAACCCACTCCTAGCATTCCCCATATGCAATCAAGCAACCTACAGAGTCAATATAATCCCTATCAATATTGCAGTTATGTTTTTTGCATAAAAAGAAAAATCCTTTCGAAAATTCATATGGGGGGCGCCTGGGTGGCTCAGTGGGTTAGGTCGCTGCCTTCAGCTCGGGTCATGATCCCAGGGTCCTGGGATCGAGTCCCGCATCGGGCTCTCTGCTCAGCAGGGAGCCTGCTTCCCTCTCTCTCTCTCTGCCTGCCTCTCTGTCTACTTCTGATCTCTGTCTGTCAAATAAACAAATAAAATCTTTTAAAAAAAAATAAAATTCATATGGAACCTCAAAGTACCCCAAATAGCCAAAATAATCTTGAAAAAAAGAGCAAAACTAGAGGTTGCATACTTCCTGATTTCAATATTTATTACAACACTTCAGTAATCAAAACAGTGTAGTATAGGCTTAAACGTAGATATACAAGCCGATAGAACAGGATGCCAAGAATTTAAAATGGGGAAAAAGACAGCCTTTGCAACAAATGGTATTAGTAAACCTGGCTTTCCACATAGAAACATGTCGCGGCAGGCGCGACAAGTCGACCAGGAACGTGAGGGTAAGAGGATGGTGAAAAGAAATTAAGAGACAAAGAGATGGGGGCAGGAGGAGCACTGAGGAGGTTGTCCAACAGTGCCAATTTTATTCAAGGCTGTGAGGCATTATATAGTTAACAGAAACAATTATAAGGAAGTATCTATTCTTGGTTGATTGTTCATACACACATAACATTCACATGAAACCCCCTAAGCTTTTACAAAACCCATTCCCCAAGCGCTGGTAGCGGATCTTGTGATGCCAGTAACTTTTGTCTACTTAGCTAATCTTTAACTAGCAATTCACAAGTTTACAATGGTGCAATTTATAATCCATGCAAGTACAAGGAAATCTTGTAACAGTTAAATGTGCGACCCAGTTTTGCCTCTTAATACATGCAGGCAGTCACGTCAGCGAGTCTTAGGGTCCATAGGTCAGGCTCTTTCTCAAGAGCAGCTCAACTGCTATTCAGGAGGCATGAGTCAGCTCAGGCTTTTTCTCAAGCCAGCTCAAGTGATATTCAGGAGTCAGGAGTCAGGGCCTGGTTTGATCCCTCGCCTCTAGCTGGGTCCGTGGCTGCCTACAGAAACAAATAAAGTTAAACGTTTATCCCATATGTAAAAATTAGGATCAAGAATCTGAATGTAAGACCTGAAATTATAAAATCCTTAGAATAAAGCAGGGGAAAAATTTATGACATTGGATCCAGCAATGATTTATTTGATATGACATTAAAATCACAGGCAACAAAAGTAGAAGTTAATTGTACCACTGTTATATATCAAAATAAGAACTCTGTGCATAAAAGGAAACAACCAACAGAGTAAAAAGGCAACCTATAGAATAAAAAAAATCTGCAAATCATATATCTGATAAAGAATGAATATTCAGAATATAAAGAGAACTCCTACAACTCAACATCAATAAAACACTCAAAATAACCTGATTAAAAAATTGGCAAAGTCTCAAATAGACATTTCTTCAAAGAAAATACACAAATGTGCAATAATCACATAAAAAGATGGTCAGTATCACTAATCATTAGGAAAATGCAAATCAAAATTTCCGTGAGATACCCTCTCATACCAATTGGGATGGCTACATCACTAGAGAGAAGAATGAAGAATTATTACTTAATAGGTACTGAGTTTGGTTTTACAAGATGAGAAGATTCCAGGAGATAGAGTAGTGATGTACACTGTACAACATGAGCATATTTAATACCACTGAACTGTATACCTAAAAATGGCTATAGTAAATTCAATGCTATGTGTATTTTACCACAATTTTTTTTAAAAATGAAAAAGTTCATAGAGCTAAATACTGATTCTTTGAAGAGAATAACAAAATTTATAAACTTAGGGCTACACTGATTAATAAAAGAAATAGAAGGCATACATTATTAATAAATATAAAGCACAACACTAAAAATTGTCCTTATAAGAAAATTAGAATAGTTTATGTATAACTTGATGTCAATGTATTTAACAATTAACTACTCAGAAAACTTCACAAGTAAATTCTTATATGTATTTTAACATAAATATCACCAATTTTTAAAATTTAAATTCAGTTAGCCAACAAACATATCATTAGTTTCAAATGTAGAGTTCAGTAATTCATCCGTTGCATAAGCACCTCAAGCTTATCACATCAATGCCCTCCTTAATATTACCAATTTTTAAATAAATCCTTTAAGACAGGAAAATGGAAAAGTATTTACTTTATTGTATAGTTATAGCATAATTATCTCAAAACCTAATATAGGACATTATAAGAAGGAAAAATCCCAACTCATGCTATTTTTTCTCATGAATATGTGCCAAATCATAAACAAAATAATTGATAAACCAGTACAGTGTTAGATGAAAATTCACACATAACGGTCAAGTTGGTTATGTTTCAGGAATCAATGTAATCCTCCATATTACAAGAAGAAAATTAAAAAAGAATATTATCTATCTATATCTATATATATATATATATATGGCAAACAAAAAATAGCAACTAGAAGGAAAATCTGTTAGCAAGGGATAAAGACGAGTGGGCATAAAGAGTTAAAACCCTGCTGTCTGTGTATAAAGTTGAAAAGTTTCTACTGATGAACCCTTAGGATGAAGAAGTGAATCAAATACCTAATTATACAGTATAGAAAGTGAAAAATTCTGCCCAGGAAACTGTGAAATATTTTGAGAAATTTAAGTACATATGTCCTAATAAATATAGCAGTTCCTTAGATTGGAAGATTTGGCATATAAAGATGTAAGTTTTGAATTCCAAAACTCAGCAAAATAATGAAAAGATACCTCACTATATACATATATATTATATAAAGATATATACATTTTTATGTACCTGTATAGATTAAATATAGCTATTAACATAATAAACATATATATTTGTTCTCCCAATGGCTAATAAACTTAAGTACTGGCGATCAACTTCATTATTCATCAGAGAAATGAAAAATTAAGTCTTTTTTTTTATTTTTTTTTAAGATTTTATTTATTTATTTGAGAGAGAGACAGTGAGAGAGATCATGAGCGAGGAGAAGGCCAGAGAGCGAAGCAGACTCCCCATGGAGCTGGGAGCCTGATGCGGGACTCGATCCCGGGACTCCAGGATCATGACCTGAGCCGAAAGCAGTCGTCCAACCAACTGAGCCACCCAAGCGTCCCAAAAATTAAGTCTTAATGAGGAACTCCTACACACCCACCAGAATGGCTCAAAAGAAAAGAAAACTAATAACACCAAATTCTGTCAATGATGCAGTGCAAATGAAATTCTCACACACTTTTGGAAGTTTAAATAGATAAATACATAGAATCACTTTAGGAATCTGCTTTCTATTAAAGTTTAATATTTAAATTTTAAAATTTAATATTAAAGCCATTTGTTCTAACAATTTTATTCCTACACAAATACACAAAAGAAATGCATGCATGTATTGACCAAAATGTATGCACAGTAATGTTCATAGCACCATTATTTGTAATTGCCCCCAATTGACACCATCCTAAATACCTTTCAGTGATAGAATGTATAAATATATAATGGAATATTCTTACATTGGAATATCAACAGGCAATGCAAATGTACTTTATAAACTGACAATATTTTATGACAGATGACTAAGAATAATGTTTATATAGTGCAGGAGAAGAGATGTTTGTTTTAAGAGAGGAGGATTACCAGGATAGAGAATAATTTTACAAATTACTATGAGTATTTTTGTTCATAAATATTTTTGTATTTTTTAAAAAATGTTTTCCCAAACACAACCTTATTAAGCAGAGGAATTTTATGAGTCCTCATAAAAATGGAAGTTCTACTATGCCTTCACTAAGCAATATACACAGGGCATATATAGTTCTGACTAGAGCAAAAACAGTTAAATATAAGATTATTGGGTAAATTTTCACAAATAAACATCACCAGTGAGAATCAGACAATCAGACACTGCAAATCCAATAAGTTATCATGTATGACTTATGACAGTTTTGTGTCAACTTGCCTAAACTATAGTGCATGGTTCAAACACTAATCTAGATACTGCTGTGAAGATATTTTGTAGATGTAGTGATGATGTGGTGGATGATGTATGATCTATAATCAGTAGATTTTAAGTAAAGGAGATTATTGTCAATATTGTAAGTGGGCCTCATCCAATCACTGGAAATACTGTAAAAGCAAAACCAAAGCTTCCCTGAAGAAAAAGAAATTCTGCCTCAAATAGCAGCATCACCTGTTGCTTTAGTTTCCAACCTATGGGCTTGCCCTAAACTTTTCAGATTTGCTTGCCTGCACAAACTGCCAGCCAATTTCCTGAAATAGATTGATCTATCTACATCTGTATCACTATCAAGATGTATATAATGTGTTTATCTACATGTATCTCCTATTGGTTCTGTTTATTTCTATTTCTCTGGAGAACCATGACTGATACAGATTTTGGTACCAAGAGTTGTTCTAAAGGAACATAACTTTCAGAATGAGTTTAGGGAATTGATTTTGGGGTTTCTGAAATTGGTTCTGTAATCTGATTAGATTCAAAGCACAAATGACTCTATTTCTAGGGTAAAGATGGCACTAAAGTGCATGCTGAAATGTGGCAATAGATATATGTAAAATATCACTATTGGGTACTTAAAATAAAATATTTATGAAAAGGCAAGTTTCTGAGTTATAAACTTGATACCTTAGAACATTTTTGTCAAACTCACAAGTATAAGGAGACTGGCTGCTTAGTCCTAACTGTACTGAAGGAAGTGGGGAAAGACAAGGATGAATCCAGGGCTTCAAATTTCCCGCTCAAGCACCTTATAAATGAAGGAAAATGTCTGTATTAGTTAGCTTCATCTTAATCCTTTCAGGCTGCTATTTTTAAAATATTATAGATTGGCTTAAACAATAGATCTTTGTTCTCAGAGTTCTTGAGGCTGGAAAGTCCAAGATCGGGGACTTCGGATAAGGGTTCTGTTCTTGACTTGTGGACAGTCTTGCTGTGTCCTCAACATGGTCTTTCCTTGATGCATATGCATACAGATAGAAACAGATGTCTCTCTCCTCCTCTTCTTTATAAGGTAATCAATTCTTTTAGTGTAGGACCCCACCCTTAGGAACTTGTTTAATCTTAATTGCCTCCTAAAAGCCCTATTTCCAAATAATAGGGCTTCAATATATGAGTTTGGAGAAGGGCACAATTCAGTCCATATGAGTCATTTTGTCTGACCTGAAAGACATATTTATCTCCTATATCCACAGGGCTGACATTGCTGAAAACCAAACACAGAACCTCATCCTGTGAGTAGTTAAATTTATCACAAATTGAATAACTAACCTTGTAGGTATTTTCTATTAAAGTGTCATATATCAGGTCATATGTCAGGAAAGAACCAGATAGTAAATATTGGAATGGGCACATATGAGTAGATCCCAAATAAAGCTGGGGACATCAAATCCCTAAGTTCTGTTAAACCTACTTTGCCAGTAGAGGCAGTCTTTCTATCCCCATCTAAGGAGGTTAACACTGCTTTTTGTGAGGAACCATAAAGTACACCCACAACGAGGTAACTGCCTTGCAAGGGATTGTTGATTCTCTTCTGGACCCACTCTATTGTCTTTGATTCTAGACCCAAAGACTCAATTTCCAGCAAGACTTAAAAGGTGAAGATGAAATAATGTTTGACCCATGAGGAAGTGTGCCTCAAAAGAATTGGATGATTTTTTCCAATTTATATAGATAAAGACATGGAGACTATATGTGAGAGTGGAGGTTAAGGGTGTGAACTAAGGGTAGAAAAAAAAGGTGGGTCAGGCTAATTTACTGATGGGCCCACTAAAGAGAGACTTTGAATTCAGTGTTGTAGCTTGAAGGTTTAGAAAGGGATCTAACAGTTTATTTAGTTGGTTGGCTGAAATATGAACCAAAAGGTGTCTATTAATCATGAATTTCAGTACCATAATTGTACCGGTATACTGTAGGTTAAAGTATTAGAGAGATTGGGATATTTGACCTGGTTTTATTATGCAAGAAATGCTCACCCACCTTGGTAGGGTCCAGAGAACACACATTTTACCACAACTATGTGAAATAAATTTATGAGGGGAGCCACAGAATTTTTAAAAAAAGATTTTATTTATTTGACAGAGAGAGATCACAAGTAGGCAGAGGAAGGCAGAGAGAGAGAGGAACCAGGCTCCCCACTGAGCCCAGTGCAGGACTCGATCCCAGGACCCTGAGATCATGACTTGAGCCAAAGGCAGAGGTTTAACCCACTGAGCCACCCAGGTGCCCTGAGCCACAGCATTCTTGAAGAGCTCTATATTCACTCTTTTCTGTAGGTCAGAAATTACAACAGAAACTGATGTCAGTTAACTGGGATTCTTACATGCAATTGTGGTAATTGTATCCCAAAGTAGCAGGCAGCAAGTGGTAGCATTTATTCACCAAAAATAGGTGGGTGTGGTTACCATAATGGAAAGCAGAGTCAAAACAATAATCAGAATAGTCTAACTCACAAAGACCTATGGCATTGGCTAGTTAATTACGGCATCCCCAGAAGAGAAATAGATGGGCAGATTATAAAATTCTTATTTGACCTGGATATATGGGAGAGTTCTATGTGGAATGAACAGAAGTCTAACTTGAATCACCAAAACAGAGAATCACAACCCTTCAATATATTCCCAGAGTTGAGCCAGTTTATGGAACCAGAGCTCTTTGAATGAAGGAGAGGCTGGTTACCCTTGTAGAAGGATTCTGCTGTACTGTTTATACCTTTAATCTTTTCCCAGCCTTCTTCAAGGTACATACAAATTTTACAGAGTAACTCTGCTTTGAGGAAAAGAAGATAATTTTTTTAGTGATTACTGGACACTGACACTGAATTTATGCTAATTCCAAAAGAGCTAAAACATTGTCATGGTCTACCAGTTAGGGTAGGGGCTATGGAGCTAAGTGATCAATGAGTTTTAGGTCATGACCATCTCACAGTGGGTCTAATGAGTCCCAAAAGATATCCTGTGGTTATTTGCACACTTCAGGAATGCATAATTGGAAGATACATCCTCAACAACTAACAGAAATCAAATACTAGTTCCCTCACTTATGGAGTGAGGGATGTAATAGCAGGAAAGGCCAAGTGGAACTACTAGAATTGTTTCCACTAAGGAAAATAGTAAACCCAAATTAATACCTCATTCCTGGATAGATAGAAAAATTAGTGCCACCCTCAAGGACTAGAAGAAAACACGGGTCATGATTTTCACCTCTTCCCCATTAAATCTGCCTATTTGGCCTCTGTAGAAAGCAGATGGATCTGGAAAAAAAGCAGTGGATTACCATAAACATAACCAGGTGATGACTCCAATCACAGCTACCATTCCAGATGTGGTTTTGTTACCTGAGCAAATTAACATATCCCTGGTACCTGGTATATAGAATTGATCTGACAAATGCTTTTTCCCTAAACCTGTTGTTGTAAAGACCACCAGAGACAGGTTGTTTTCATCTGGCAAACAACAAACCTCCACTCTCTTAACTCAGAGGTATAATGACTCCCCAGACCTCTGTCATAATTTACTCCACAGAGATCTTCCTCACTTTTGCCTTCCACAAGACATCATTACACTATTCCATTAAGTTGATGATATTCTGCTGATTGGACCTAGTGAATAAGCAGTAACAACAACTCTGGCCAAACTCTACCAAATGGAGGGGAATAAATCTAACAAAAATTAGGTACCTTCCACTCTCGTGAAATTTCTAGGTGTCTAGAGGTGAGTGACATATTGAGATACCTTTCTAAGGTGTTGAATCTGATTCTTCCTATGATTAAGGAAAAAAAAACAGGAGCCCAATGCCAAATAGGCTTCTGGATTTTGGAGGTAATGGATTCTTCATTTGGTTATACTAGACCATCCCATTTACTGAGTGGCTCCAAAAGCCTGCTAGGTCTGCATGGGGCTAGTTTTGAAAAGGAGAAAGGGGTCAGTAACAGCTCCAAGCCACCATGCAAACTGCTCTACCATTGGGGACCATATTATCCAGCAGATCCAATGATACTTGAGGTTTCAGTGGAAGGTGGAGATACTATTTGGAACCTTTGGGAGGCCCCTATAAATAGATCATAGTGCAGATTATTATGAATTTGGAATAAAGCTCTGCCATCCTCCACAGATAAGTACTCTTCTTTAAGGAAGTAGCTTTTGGCTCACTACTACATCTTGTAGAGACCCACTTTATCATGGGTCACCAAATTTCCATGGAACCTGAGCTGCTCATTATGAACTGGGTGTTACCTGACCCACTAAGCTACACAAACTTGGGGATGCACAACAGTATTCCATTATCAAATGGAAGTGGTATAGAAAACACTGGGCCTGAGTGGGTCCTGAAGGCATAATAAATACATGAAGATGTGGCCTGAATGCCCATGGTTCCCACTTCTGCTGCACTGTCTTCTCTCTCCTAGCCTGCATCTATGTGCTCATGAAGTTCATTACTTTCAGTTGGCTGATGAGGAGAAAACTCAGCCCTGATTTACAGATAGTTCTGTGCAATATATAGCACCACCCCAAAGAGGACAGCCACAGCACTAAAGCCCTTTTCTGGAAACTTGCTAAAGGGCAGTGTTATACAGAAATCCTTCCAGTGGGCAGAACTTAAAGAAGTGTGTCTTGTGGTTATATATATATATTTTTTTCAAGAGTTAAATTGAATTTTTTTAAATTTATTTTCAGCATAACAGTATTCATTGTTTTTGCACCACACCCAGTGCTCTATACAATCCGTGTCCTCTCCAATACCCACCACCTGGTTCCCCCAACCTCCCACCCCCCACCCCTTCAAAACTCAGGTTGTTTTACAGAGTCCATAGTCTCATCGTTCACCTCCCCTTCATTGTTATATTTTTTTTGAAAGAAAAATGTCCACATGTGTGATTTGTATACTTCTTCATGGGCTGTGCCAGTGGTTTGTCTGGATGGTCAGGGACTTGGAAGGATTTGCTTCCACATGACAGAAGTAAAGAAGAATATGTCTGGAATATAGGAGACTCCTTAGGGTATTTTAGTACTGTCATGCCCTATGATTATAATCAACAGTAAACTTCAACAACCCCAAATCAAGACACATCATGAATGAAAACCTCAACAACCTTAGACACGTCATGAATGAAGGTTTGGGGTACCCCATTAGGCACAGAACCATTACTAGCTACGGGACTTGCTGAGGACAAAAGAAATGAGAATGGGTAGAGAAAGAAGGCAGTTATAAATACCAGTTACAAACATGTGACTAGTTGAGGATATGAAGACTGTGTTATGAGTATTTTTCCTTATTTTGTTGTAAATATATTGACATATGTATATAATATATAACAAATGTTTTATTATCTTCCTTAACTACTTATACATCATAATATGTATTCATAATAGTTAGGTTTATGTGACAGAATTTAAGTTACAGAATAACATGGAGAAAAATGAACATCTCCTAAAGATTTCAAATCCTTTTCTGGGTAAAGAGTTAAACATTCTTGTTTGTACACAAACAGTTGTCTCATGTTAGATGGAATTATGGGATTGTTAATGTGTTTATTTAAATATTAAATATGGTTAAGAAGATGTATATGGGTGCCAAGTTGACAAGGGATAGACTGATGGGTAGTTTTATGTATCAGTTTGGCTAGGCTGTAGTACCTAGTTATTCAAGTACTAATCAATTGTGTTGGTGTGAAGGTATTTTGTAGTTGTGGTTAACATCTATTATAAATTGACTTCAAGCAAAAGAGACAATTCTTATAACATGGGATGGCCTCAACCTATTAGTTGGAAGTCCTTAAAAGCAAAACTAAGTTTCCTTTAGGGAAGAAAAAATTCTGCCTCAAAACTCCAGCATTAACGCCTACCTGAAAGTTTCATCTGTCAGCCTGCCATACAGATTTCAGAGTTGCTAGTCCCCACAATTATGTATTTCAGTGTCTTGACATTTCTCCCTCTCTCTGTCTACACACACACACACACACACACACACACACACTGGTTCTGTTTCTGTGGAGATCTCTAACACAGTAGTCCTGAATGTTTTTTTTAAAAATTTTTTTTTTAAATTTACTTGACAGACAGAGATCACAAGTAGGCAGAGAGGCAGGCAGAGAGAGAGGAAGGAAAGCAGGCTCCCTGCTGAACAGAGAGCCCGATGCGGGGCTCGATCCCAGAACCCTGGGATCATGACCTGAGCCGAAAGCAGAGGCTTAACCCACTGAGCCACCCAGGTGCCCCTGAATGTTTTTTATATTACTCAGTTAGTTACCTATTAATGTAGTGTGCTGTGTAGAATTTTTTACTGGCACCAAGCTATTAACCTAAAATTCAAGTGCATGAAAATGTTCATAAGGCTTGAACTTTGTGGAGGACTGTATTTCCTCTTAAATAATTCCTCTTTCATGTTATTGTTTCAAAAGGTAAAAGGAATGGAACATTTTTAGATAAAGGATGTTTATTACTTGAAATTCATGGAGAGAGCTCTTACACTGTGAAAGCCCTCAACTCGGCTAACTTTACTGCATTTGGAGCAAGCATAGTATAGACATGGATACAACAATATTTTTAGACTGACATCTCAGAAGACAGTATATATTTTAAAATGAAATGTTGAAGAAATTATCAGTAGAGTGTCAAAATTGAAGAAAAAATATTACCATTCAATTTAATGTGTTTATAGTCATATTGTGTTTTTCCTTTTCATATAATTATTTTATAACCTCCAAACTCTAATCACACTTTTCTCCTGATACACTTAGCTAAAGTTTAAGTAATAAATAATATAAATATATACATAGAAAAATCATTCCTCATCCTCACTATAGCCTCCTAGTCCCAAATCCCAGACATAATTACAATCAGTTGCTTTATAAAAATCTTTAAATGCTCAATTTTAAGGCTGCAACAATAGAAAAAATAATTTTGAAAAATGAAAAAGGAAACCAGTTATGATCTCACAAGTTAAACACAACAGTTTTCATTTTAGTATATAAGCTTTACATTTTTTTATGTACATAGATATTCTGCATAACTTGTCATGTTACATGTGATGCATATATTATGTAATACTAAATATGTTACATAATATAAATATATAATGTTTTATGCATCTACATACTCCATAATTGTTATATTAAAGCTGCATAGAAACAAGATTAAGCAGGAGTTCAGAGTGTAGGTCACATTCAAGAAAGGGGAAAGAGTTACCCCATGCAAAATCCTTTTCCTGGATCTTTTGACCAAAATCTATAATGTTCATTGAGCATAATGTGCAAAACCAAATACCTGTTAATGGTTATTTCCAATTTAATGCAATTTAGATCATGTTGTATCATAGGTAAGAATAGCTTATGGCTACTTTTATCAGAAACCTAAATACATTTTCTTAGGAAGAACAACAACAACAAAAAAAAAAACCCTGAGCTGCTCAGTCCAGCTCTAATCTTCTTTTCTAAGTATACATCAATGATT
Source organism: Neogale vison (assembly GCF_020171115.1). Taxonomy (NCBI): domain Eukaryota; kingdom Metazoa; phylum Chordata; class Mammalia; order Carnivora; family Mustelidae; genus Neogale; species Neogale vison. Next base: position 102,212,565 of record NC_058105.1, read on the forward strand.
TAGGCTTTTTTTATATTTCTGCCTTTTAACCTTTTTCACATGGCACCCATATTCAATATCATAAGATGGCTATAAGAATCCCAGCCATCATGTGTAATGCCAGACAAAAGGCCATCAACTATTTCTTTTTAAAAATTTTTTGTTGTTGTTGTTTGTTTTTAATATTTTCTTTATTTGACAGAGAGGCAAGCAGAGGCAGAGGAGAAGCAGGCTCTCTGCTGAGCAGGGAGCCTAATACAGGGCTCGATCCCAGAACTCCGGGATTATGACATGGGCCAAAGGCAGGCACTTAATCAACTGAGCGACCTGGGCGCCTCGCCATCAAATATTTCTTGAGAGATTTACATATTTATAACTTGTGTGTTATTTGTTTTGTATGCAAATATAATTAAGTAATCATAGCTCTAGCAACACATTTATATGAAAAGCTTATATGGATGTATGTGTGTGTATGTATACACATACACGTATATATAATTTAAAAAGTAATTATTGCTCAAGTAACATATTTATATGAAAAGATATATCTGAAGGAGAGGACTCAAGGAAGTTGACAAGAAAATAGAAGCTGACAGATTAGGAAATGAACTACACCATTCAGCATAAACCTTTGATGATAGTAGCCCTGTACATCCCTGTAGATTGAAGATAATGCCTACCCTTGGAACATCAGTAGTGATGCTGAGTCTTTTAGCCTTGTGGATGAAGTGAAGGTGCCTGATAAAGGAGATTTTTGAAAACTTCTGGGATTGTTTTCCATGAGAAGAATTTGTATTAAAGTTGATATTATATTGTAAGGACAGTTAAACATGGGCTATTTGGGATGACCTTGAAGTAATGAAGACTGATAAAAAATATCCAGTTAATAATCTGTATAATAATCCAGATATAAGCTAACATAATTCAGAACAAAGACAATGGCAAGGAAAAAAGAAGGGAGATAAACTTAAGAGGAAATTCAAGGAAAGAATTTTTAAACTTTTAACAGCTTTTATGTAGGGAACATATTAAATTCATTTAAAAAATGACATCAATATATCCACTCTTGATTGCCTAAAAAAAAAGTCATATTCTTGAGCAAAAATATACCAGTATTTATATTTGCAATTTTTTTCAGAAAGCTATATCTTAAATGTAAAGGATTAATTGGCATTAATTGTATATGTGGCCTATAGTTTATACATTTAATTCATTTTACATTTAAAATAATTTTCAAATGTTTATTAAAAGTCAGTGAATCTCTACTCATTTGTACTGCTTTCAGATTTCTCTAGATTTTTAGATGTACCTTTCCAGCTATTTTATTCTTTATTAGACTAAGACAACCACATCTGGAAGTCTCAAAATGCCAGGCAAGGAGGTTTTAAGACATTCAGATTTTCTGTGTCAAGGCCATTGTTCCTAGTTTCTTTACTGAACATAGCATCATGGTGAATAATTTTGAACCTCCAACTGATTAATTTTCCTGTTTGGACAAGAATATTTTCTGCAGTAAATTAATTCTCTCAAAACCCATAGGAGAAGCAAACCTGCCTTGACACTTTCATTTTACTCCATAAGATGAGTGATTTGTGAGTGAATTGAGGGAATTCTACAGAACCATTTTTAAAACAGTTGTGTAAAAATGTCTCATTGTGTAGATCATTGTATACCTTCCAACTGTTATTGGATCCTTGGGAAATGGGAGAGAAAGCTGTTTCATTACTATTTCAGTTTCTTTAAAGTTCAAAGTTAAAAGTACAGTTGGTTACTTGGAAATTAATAATTAATTAGCTTTTGACCAAAAAACCCCATCCTTACAAATTATAAGAAATTCCAAATTTATCTAAACATTTCTGCTTTTTATTTAAACTTTTTATGGATTTCAATTTTTCAAAAAGTGAAAATTTCTCTCTTGAGGTGATCACTTTTAAGCTGTAACTACTAAACAGTGTTTTATGTAATGCCTACTTTATACAAATAAAGCTGTCAGAAATAGATCAGGTGGAAATTTCCTATGCCATGTGAAAAAAGTTATCAATACTCACCTTAAATAAGAAAGGGCTATTCAATAAAACGAGAATAGCGATCTCCCAGAAAGGACAAGTGTAACCACACATGACCTATACAGTTACATAGTTGAAAATATACAGCCTTAAAAAACCCAAATGGGATCCCATTTAAACACAATGGATTTTTATGTTATGCTATTTGGTTTCAAATTTTATATATCTTCTCTTTAATCCATAAGGTATTTAGATGAGTATTCATTATTTTCCAGTAGAGAAAATTGTTTTCAGAGGATCATGTTTTTTTGGGGGGGTTCTTTGCTTTTGACATCTAATTTTTTAAGTTCTGGGAATATGGGCTATAAAAATTTGGGAGAATATATTCAATTTTTTGTTTGCATCCAAACTCAAAATTGAATTAATTTATGCAAAGGAAATAGATTAATATATACTCTCATATAGGATAAAATCTTACTTTCTTACAGAGGCTAATCCCTTCCCCTCACTGTCTCTACTCTTAAAAAAAAATGTTACTGTATTGCTTGAATCCCAAGCAACCATACTCCTTTGTCTTAAATAAATATATCAAAACATTTTTCTATGATGTTTCTGTATTTCAGTATTGTCTAGGTATTTTTGCTTTATGTATTTTATTGCTTTTTTGTTTGGTGCATTAAAAATTGTGGCAGTTTTATATTCTCTGTTGATTATTAATTGTGTTATTATAAAAACCTGTATGAGTTTTATATTTCTGTTGTAAAAATTACTACAACTCAGTGGCTTAAAATGATGCACACTTATTACATTACAGTTTTGTAGATTTAAAGTTTGACATGGGTTTCACTGGATTTCAATCAACCACATTTCTTCTTGAAGGCTTTAAGGGGAAAGCACTGTCTCTGACACTTCCAGCTTCCAGTGGCCACCCACATTCCTCAATTCATAGCCCTCTTCCTTCATCTTCAAAGCCAGTAACATTATAACTCTGATCCTTCTTGTAATCACATCTCCATCTGACCACATCCAGAAAATGTTCCCTGCTTTTAAGGACTCAGGTGATTAGGTTGGGTCATCCTGGATAATCCAAAATAATCTCCCCTTCTCCAGATCCTCAACCTGAGTCACATTTCCAAAGTCTCTCTTTTTAGTTTAATTTAACGTATTCACAAATTACAGGGACTGGAACATCCACATCTTGGGATAGGGGAATATTCTCTCTTTTGTCATAATTAATGATTTTGGTTCTGGTATTGAAGGCTGCCTTTTATGATAAAAATATTGCCCCTTTTAATTAATTTTTGTTCATATTTTTCTGGTGAATTATTTCTCATTCCTTCTTTTTTTCAGCATTTCTGTGTTATCTTTCAAAAGTGATGTTTGGGAACTAAATATTTGCCCAAATATTTCTGGCATTTAGGATGAGTTAGTCTAGTCTAACTTATTATGGTAACTGATATAATTGATCTTTTTTCTTTCATCTTATTTTAGGTAAACCATATAATAATTTTTATCTTAATAGTACAAAAGAAAGGCAGTATCCTGACTAGGATCAGTTTAGTTTGTTAGGATAAATAACTTTGGAGGCTGCCTGTGTTTCCATGATGAGGTAGTTTCTTCAAGGATTGCATGTAGTAATTTATACTGCCTAGAGTTCCTGTACACTGAAACTTTGGGTCTCTGGAATAACTGGGAAACTATATTCTTCACCCCAAGCTCTAAAAGAGAAATACAAATTATTACAAACAATTAACTTTAAGACCTATGCTCTTTTGTACGAAACTTTCCACAAATACATCTAAAATTTCCAACAAATATATATTACCATGAAGCACATTTTAGTTAAAACCTTCCATCTGGGACGCCTGGGTGGCTCAGTTGGTTAAGCAGCTGCCTTCGGCTCAGGTCATGATCCCAGCATTGTGGGATCGAGTCCCACATCGGGCTCCTTGCTCGGCGTGGAGCCTGCTTCTCCCTCTGCCTCTGCCTGCCACTCTGTCTGCCTGTGCTCGCTCTCTCTCTCCCTCTCTCTTTGACAAATAAATAAATAAAATCTTAAAAAAAAATTAAAAAAAAAACCTTCCATCTAAGGAGCTGAATATAAGAACAGATGAAGAACACATATTCAAAAAATATTTTCAATTAAAAAATGATAAACATAACCTGTATTCTGATCACCATATCCTCAAATTTCCTTTCTATATTCACTTTCTGGCCAACCAAAATCAGGTTTCTGTCCCAAGATTTTTTTTTCTGAATACAATGGACATTTTACTGCACTTATGTTGAATTATTTTGCTATATTTTAAAATAACTATTTCTACCTTTTTTTTATAACAATAAGCATCCTTACTACATGACTGAAGACAGGAGGGAGATTTATTTGCCTTTCCAGGCTTTGATTTTCTTCAGCTAGAACTCTAGCTCTTTGCCCTTCAGCACATAGCCATCTCTCATCCACACTGGACTGGTCTTAAAGAGATGCATGCAAGAAGCTTGTTCTGATGAAACTACTCCTCCAGAAGACTGTTGGTTTTGACATTCTTTTTCCTTCATCATATTTTTTCTGAATTTTCTTTGATCATTTTTTGTTTAAAATCTCTTCTTCCTAGGGAGTCCTTCTTGAGGCCCAGGGGCAGTGTACAATGGGACCTGTCCATGGTCTTGCTGCTGACCAGTACATTGTTGGATGCACTGTAGACAAAATCAATAATCCTTGTTTTGCACATAAATCACTTGGAGCCCCAGGAGAAGTTCCCCATCATTTCCCATGTCCAGCCCCTAGGCAGGGTACCTTTTTTTTTTTTTAAAGATTTTATTTATTTATTTGAGAGAGAGAGAGAGAGAAAGAGTATGAGCTGGGGGAGGAGCAAGGGGTGAGGGACAAACAGACTGCCTGCTGAGCAGGGAGCCCAACGCAGAGATCTATCACAGGACCCTGAGATCATGACCTGAGCTGAAGGCAGATGCTTAACCAACTGAGCCACCCAGGCCCCCAGCATGGTACTTCTTATTGACTCCCAGACTATAGACTGTGTGTGTGCAGGGGGGCCCAATCTTACTGTTGGCAGCAGGGCACCCCAGTCATTCTTTGACTTCTTGTAGAAGGTCTTTCTCCTGACCCTGGTCTTGCAGCTCTTGTGTCACTAATCCTGAGAGATGCCCATCCCTATTGGCATTGGCTGCCAAAGAGTTATTTCTACCTTCCTGAAAGTCTTTTTTTTTACTTTGCTCTCAGAAAGTCATATTTTTCTCTTTATACCTATTTTTTGTCACTTAGGTATATTATTTATTTTTAAATTTTTTTCAGCTTTATAGATATGTTTGACAAAATAAAAAAGTGTATGTACTTAAAGTGTACAATACGGTGTTTTAAAGTAAATATACCTTGTGTAATGATTACATACTTAATATATCCATCACCTCACATAGTTACATTTTGTGTGTGTGATGAGAGCACTTGATATCTATTCTCCTAACAAATTTCAATTATACAATACATTATTATTTATAATTACTATGCATTCTTTTGTAGTTCCTCTTGATGGCTATTCTTTAGATATTAACATTTCTTAAACTTATTACTAGGTCTATTTCTTACTCCATATATTCCTTTAGTTAATCTTACCTTCTCCTACCTTTTCAAAATGAGATTTATCCTGACTTGATAATTATCTGGATGTAGAGACTGAGGAAAGATAGGAATGTAGGATGTTACCTATGGTCCTTGATTGGGCAGTTTAATGAATTGCTATTATAATGACAACAGAAGAAACAGGCTTTGTAAGAAAAAATTTTTTAGTTTTTATCATGATGAGTTTGCAATGCCTGTTGTTCAAAGTTAGAGATATTCAGTAGCTAGCTGGGTGTACAGTCCTAAATAGTAAAATACATTCAGTGGAGATGTGTGTGTGTGTGTATATATACATATACATATATATAACAACTGTCAGCACTTAGGAGGCAACTGAAACCATGAAACTAGACTATATTGTAGAATAATCTGTAGGGTAGGAAAATGGGAGACAAAAAAAAGCAAAAACCAGTGCTCTATAAAACACCAGTATTTAAGAGTTAAACAGAAGCAAGCTTCATAAAATAAGTATGAGCAGTCAGAGAAATGGGAGAAAACTCAGGAGACTGTGATATAATGAAATCAAAGAAAATATATGCTTGATACAGAGTTGGTTGCTTACTTAACAGCAATTCCTTCAATATAATTTTATAAAATCTAAATTGTGTTAAGTCAGCAATATGCCCAGGGAAGTGTTGGGGGGATATCTATAGCCACAGAGGATGAATCATGATTGGTCTTAACCAAGCATGCTAATCTCATACTCCTTTGCTGGTGATTTCATAGATTTGTTTGTGACAAAATGCTAGTCAACGAGAAGTTAAGAGAAATCTTCTGGAGGATTCAAGAAAGGACTACAGTTCTATGATTTTATATAATCAGAGATATTTATTATTTAAGCCACTAACAGTAACATTTGCTATTAATTTTATCCAAGCATCTCATACATGATAAATACCTTGATTACTAAAAAGTTGGGTGGTATAAACAACAGTCCCTAAATTGTGAAAAATAGATAAGGAAATGAGGGCAAATGAGGGCATGTGGTGACCCAGTCATATCAAGATGAGAAACTTACTACTCTTTCTGTTTGGAACAAAACATGTGGTCAATTTTTTTCTGTTATATCCTGTCATTCAATCTATATGCCAAATGATGACATATCCTAAGAAGTGTGAGTTAATTTCAGGATATTGTCATGTGTCGTCTCTTTCTTGAAGCTTCTAGAAGAGAGACATAGAGAAGAGAAAAACAATGGAGAAAATCAATAAAACTCAAATTGGAGAACTTTTTAAAAATTTTTTTATTTTTTATAAACATATAATATATTTTTATCCCCAGGGGTACAGGTCTGTGAATCATCAGGTTTACACACTTCACAGCACTCACCATAGCACATACCCTCCCCAATGTCCATAACCCCACCCCCCTTCTCACAACCTCCCTCCCCCCAGCAACCCTCAGTTTGTTTTGTGAGATCAAGAGTCACTTATGGTTTGTCTCCCTCCCAATCCCAACTTGTTTCATTTATTCTTCTCCTACCCCCTTAACCCCCCATGTTGCATCTCCACTTCCTCATATCCTCAGATCATATGATAGTTGTTTTTCTCCACTTGACTTATTTCGCTAAGCATGATACCCTCTAGTTCCATCCACGTCGTCGCAAATGGCAAGATTTCATTTCTTTTGATGGCTGCATAGTATTCCATTGTGTATATGTACCACTTCTTCTTTATCCATTCATCTGTTGATGGACATCTAGGTTCTTTCCATAGTTTGGCTATTTGTGGACATTGCTGCTATAAACATTCGGGTGCACATGCCCCTTCAGATCACTACGTTTGTATTGTTAGGGTAAATACCCAGTAGTGCTATTGCTGGGTCATAGGGTAGTTCTATTTTCAACATTTTGAGGAACCTCCATGTTGTTTTCCAGAGTGGTTGCACCAGCTTGCATTCCCACCAAAAGTGTAGGAGGGTTCCCCTTTCTCCACATCCTGGCCAGCATCTGTCATTTCCTGACTTGTCAATTTTAGTCATTCTGACTGGTGTGAGGTGATATCTCATTGTGGTTTTGATTTGTATTTCCCTGAAGCCGAGTGATATGGAGCACTTTTTCATGTGTCTGTTGGTCATCTGGATGTCTTCTTTGCAGAAATGTCTGTTCATGTCTTCTGCCCATTTCTTGATTGGATTATTTGTTCTTTGGTTGTTGAGTTTGCTAAGTTCTTTATACATTTTGGACACTAGCCCTTTATCTGATATGTCATTTGCAAATATCTTCTCCCATTCTGACAGTTGTCTTTTGGTTTTGTTAATGGTTTCCTTTGCTGTGCAAAAGCTTTTGATCTTGATGAAATCCCAATAGTTCATTTTTGCCCTTGCTTTCCTTGCTTTTGGCGATGTTCCTAGGAAGATATTGCTGTGGCTGAGGTCGAAGAGGTTGCTGCCTGTGTTCTCCTCAAGGATTTTGATGGATTCCTTTCTCACATTGAGGTCCTTCATCCATTTTGAGTCTATTTTCATGTGTGGTGTAAGGAAATGGTCTAATTTCATTTCTCTGTATGTGGCTGTCCAATTTTCCCAACACCGTTTATTGAAGAGGCTGTCTTTTTTCCAATGGACATTCTTTCCTGCTTTGTCGAAGATTAGTTGACCATAGAGTTGAGGGTCTATTTCTGGGCTCTCTATTCTGTTCCATTGATCTCTGTGTCTGTTTTTGTGCCAGTACCATGCTGTCTTTTTTTTTTAAGATTATTTATTTATTTATTTGACAGAGAGAGAATACAAGTAGGCAGAGAGGCAGGCAGAGCGAGAGAGAGAGGAGGAAGCAGGCTCCCCACTGAGCAGAGAGCCCAATGCGGGACTCGATCCCAGGACCCTGAGATCACGACCTGAGCCGAAGGCAGCAGCTTAACCCACTGAGCCACCCAGGCGCCCCAACCATGCTGTCTTGATGATGACAGCTTTGTAATAGAGCTTGAAGTCCGGAATTGTGATGCCACCAACTTTGGCTTTCTTTTTCAATATACCTTTGGCTATTTGAGGTCCTTTCTGGTTCCATATAAATTTTAGGATTATTTGTTCCATTTCTTTGAAAAAGATGGATGGTACTTTGATAGGAATTGCATTAAATGTGTAGATTGCTTTAGGTAGCATAGACATGTTCACAATATTTATTCTTCCAATCCAGGAGCATGGAACATTTTTCCATTTCTTTGTGTCTTCCTCAATTTCTCTCATGAGTACTTTATAGTTTTCTGAGTATAGATTCTTTACCTCTTTGGCTAGGTTTATTCCTAGGTATCTTATGGTTTTGGGTGCAATTGTAAATGGAATGGACTCCTTAATTTCTCTTTCTTCTGTCTTGTTGTTGGTGTAGAGAAATGCAACTGATTTCTGTGCATTGATTTTATATCCTGATACTTTAACGAATTCCTGTACAAGTTCTAGCAGTTTTGGAGTGGAGTCTTTTGGGTTTTCCACATATAGTATCATATCATCTGTGAAGAGTGATAGTTTGACTTCTTTGCCCATTTGGATGCCTTTAATTTCCTTTTGTTGTCTGATTGCTGAGGCTAGGACTTCTAGTACTATGTTGAATAGCAGTGGTGATAATGGACATCCCTTCTGTGTTCCTGACCTTAGCGGAAAAGCTTTCAGTTTTTCTCCTTTGAGAATGATATTTGTGGTGGGTTTTTCATAAATGGCTTTGATAATATTGAGGTATGTGCCTTCTATCCCTACACTTTGAAGAGTTTCGATCAAGAAAGGATGCTGTACTTTGTCAAATGCTTTTTCAGCATCTATTGAGAGTATCATATGGTTCTTGTTCTTTCTTTTATTGATGTGTTGTATCACATTGATTTGCATATGTTGAACCAACCTTGCAGCCCTGGAATAAATCCCAATTGGTCATGGTGAATGATCCTCTTAATGTACTGTTGAATCCTATGGGCTAGTATTTTGGTGAGAATTTTCACATCTGTGTTCATCAAGGATATCGGTCTGTAGATATCTTTTTTTTTTTTTAAAGATTTTATTTATTTATTTGAGAGAGAGAGACAGTGAGAGAGAGAATGAGCGAGGAGAAGGTCAGAGAGCAAAGCAGACTCCCCATGGAGCTGGGAGCCTGATGTGGGACTCGATCCCGGGACTCCAGGATCACGCCCTGAGCCGAAGGCAGTCGTCCAACCAACTGAGCCACCCAGGCGTCCCTGTAGATATCTTTTTTGATGGGATCCTTGTCTGGTTTTGGGATCAAGGTGATGCTGGCCTCATAAAATGAGTTTGGAAGTTTTCCTTCCATTTCTATTTTTTGGAACAGTTTCAGGAGAATAGGAATTATTTCTTCGTAAATGTTTGGTAGAATTCCCCCGGGAAGCCGTCTGGCCCTGGGCTTTTGTTTGTTTGGAGATTTTTGATGGCTGTTTCAATCTCCTTACTGGTTATGGGTCTGTTCAGGCTTTCTATTTCTTCCTGGTTTAGTTGTGGTAGTTTATATGTCCCTAGGAATTCATCCATTTCTTCCAGATTGTCGAATTTGTTGGCGTAGAGTTGCTCATAATATGTTCTTATAATTGTATTTCTTTGGTGTTAGTTGTGATCTCTGATCTTTCATTCATGATTTTATTTATTTGGGTCCTTTATCTTTTCTTTTTGATAAGTCTGGCCAGTGGTTTGTCAATCTTATTAATTCTTTCAAAGAACCAGCTCCTAGTTTCGTTGATTTGCTCTATTGATTTTTGGTTTCTATTTCATTGATTTCTGCTCTGATCTTTATGATTTCTCTTCTCCTGCTGGGCTTAGGGTTTATTTCTTGTTCATTCTCCAGCTCCTTTAGGTGTAGGGTTAGGTTATGTACCTGAGACCTTTCTTGTTTCTTGAGAAAGGCTTATACCGCTATATATTTTCCTCTCAGGACTGCCTTTGTTGTGTCCCACATATTTTGAACCATTTTGTTTTCATTATCATTTGTTTCCATGAATTTTTTTTAATTCATCTTTAATTTCCTGGTTGACCTGTTCATTCTTTAGAAGGATGCTGTTTAGTCTCCATGTATTTGGGTTCTTTCCAAATTTCCTCTTGTGATTGAGTTCTAGCTTCAGAGCATTGTGGTCTGAAAATACGCAGGGAATGATCCCAATCTTTTGATACTGGTTGAGACCTGATTTAGGACCCAGGATGTGATCTATTCTGGAGACTGTTCCATGTGCACTAGAGAAGAATGTGTATTCTGTTGCTTTGGGATGAAATGTTCTGAATATATCTGTGATGTCCATCTGGTCCAGTGTGTCGTTTAAGGCCTTTATTTCCTTGTTGATCTTTTGCTTGGATGATCTGTCCATTTCAGTGAGGGGAGTGTTAACGTCCCCTACTATTATTGTATTATTGTTGATGTGTTTCTTTGATTTTGTTATTAATTGGTTTATATAGTTGGCTGCTCCCACGTTGGGAGCATAGATATTTAAAATTGTTAGATCTTTTTGTTGGACAGATCTTCTGAGTATGATATAGTGTCCTTCCTCATCTTTTATTATAGTCTTTGGCTTAAAATCTATTTGATCTGATATAAGGATTGCCACTCCTGCTTTCTTCTGATGTCCATTAGCATGGTAAATTATTTTCCACCCCCTCACTTTAAATCTGGAGGTGTCTTCGGGTTTAAAAATGAATTTCTTGTAGGCAACATATAGATTTTTTTTTATCCATTCTGATACCCTGTGTCTTTTGATTGGGTCATTTAGCCCATTAACATTCAGCGTAACTATTGAGAGATATGAACTTAGTGACATTGTATTGCCTGGAAGGTGACTGTTACTTATATTGTCTCTGTTACTTTTTGATCCACTACTTTTAGGCTCTCTCTTTGCTTAGAGGATGCCTTTCAATATTTCCTGTAGAGCTGGTTTGGTGTTTGCAAATTCTTTCAGTTTTTGTTTGTCCTGGAAGCTTTTAATCTCTCCTATTTTCAATGATAGTGTAGCTGGATATAGTATTCTTGGCTGCATGTTTTTCTCGTTTAGTGCTCTGAATATATCATGCCAGCTCTTTCTGGCCTGCCAGGTCTCTCTGGATAAGTCTGCTGCCAATCTAATATTTTTACCATTGTATGTTACAGACTTCTTTTCCCGGGCTGCTCTCAGGATTTTCTCTTTGTCACTAAACTTGTAACTTTTACTATTAGGTGACGGGGTGTGGACCTATTCTTATTGATTTTGAGGGGGTTCTCTGCACCTCCTGGATTTTGATGCTTGTTCCCTTTGCCATATTGGGGAAATTCTCTCCAATAATTATCTCCAGTACACCTTCTGCTCCCTTCTCTCTTTCTTTTTCTTCTGGAATCCCAATTATTCTAATGTTGTTTTGTCTTATGGTGTCACTTTTCTCTCGAATTCTCCCCTCATGGTACAGTAGTTGTTTGTCTCTCTTTTGCTCAGTTTCTTTATTCTCTGTCATTTGGTCCTCTATATCTTTAATTCTTTCTTCTGCCTCATTTATCCTAGCAATGAGAGCCTCCATTTTTAATTACACCTCATTAATAGCTTTTTTGATTTCAACTTGGTTAGATTTTAGTTCTTTTATTTCTCCAGAAGGGGCTTTTATATCTCCCGAGAGGGTTTCTCTAATATCTTCCATGCCTTTTTTGAGCCTGGATAGAACCTTGAGAATTGTCATTCTGAACTCTAGATCTGACATATTACCAATGTCTGTATTGATTAGGTCCCTATCCTTCGGTACTGCCTCTTGTTCTTTTTTTCTTGTGGTGAATTTTCCCACCTTGTCATTTTGTCCAGATAAGAGTATATGAAGGAGCAAGTAAAATACTAAAAGGGTGGCAACTACCCCAGGACAATATGCTTTAACCAAATCAGAAGAGATCCCAAATCGTGAGGGGGGAGAAAGGGGATAAAGAGAGGTTCAGAAAGAAAAAAAAAAAAAGAAATTAAAGAAACAATTAATTAGTGATTCTCAAGTGTCTTTGCCCCCGGCGGAATTGCACCGTCCTTGCCAGGGGCTGGGCTGAGTAATCTGCTCGGGTTTCCTTTCGGGAGCTTTTGTTCCCTGAGCGCTTTCCGTAGAGTTCTGGAGGATGGGAATGAAAATGGCGGCCTCCTGGTCTCTGGCCTGGAGGAGCCAAGAGACCAGGGCCCCACTCCTCAGTGCGCCTTCAGAGAACAGCGCCCAATTACTCCCGTCTCCGTGGTCTCCAGCTGCGCTCCGAGCTCACCAAGCCTGCAACTGGTTCAAGGTAACCCCGAGCTGGGAGCTCACTCCTCAGCTCTGTCTCTGTAGCTGCCTATCGGTTCTAATACCTGTAAGCTCTGCGACACTCAGACACCTCTGATCCTTCTGTGACCCTGCAGGACCTGAGGCTGTGTGGGCTTCACCCCGGTTTAGCCTCTGGAGTGATGTTCCTCAGCAGAACAGACTTTTAAAAGTCCTGATTTTGTGCTCCGTTGTTCTGCCGCTTGCCGGGAGCCGGCCCCTTTCCCCAGGGTCTATCTTCCCGTCACCTTGGATTCACTTCTCCGCCAGTCCTACCTTTCAGAAAGTGGTTGATTTTCTGTTTCTAGAATTGCTGTTCTTCTCTTTGATCTTCCGTTGAATTTGTAGGTGTTTGCAATCTTTAGATAAGCTATCTAGCTGATCTCCTGCTACCTGAATTAGTCTCAGCCTGCTACTTCTCCGCCATCTTGACTTCTCCTCTCTCAAATCGGAGAACTTTGATGAAATAGACAAATTCTTAGGAACACAATCTACCATTACTAAATTATGAAGAAATGGAAAATCTGGGTGTGGTGCATACACAATGAATCTCCGAACACTGAAAAATAAAATTAAAAGAAAAGAACTTGGAGAAAAAAAAGAAATGGAAAATCTGAATAGACTTATAATTAGTAAGGAGGTTAAATCAGTAATCAGAAATTTCCCAGTAACAAAAAGCTCTGGGTCTGATAGTTTCATGGGCAAATTCTTCCAAACATTTAAAGAAGAATTAATAATAATCCTTCTCAAATTTTCCAGAAAATCCAGGAATAGAGAATGCTACAAAAAATTTTCCAAAGGAGTATAATTAACAAGGAAAGAGAAAAGAAAAAGTGGAATCATATAAAATAATTAAAACCAAAGCAGCAGAAAAGTGTGGACAAAAAATAAGGAAAGTAGAAAATAGTTATACATGTGGCACATATTAATTAACATAATTAAATACATAATTATTCATAATTAATCAATAATCACTTTAAATTTCAATGTTCTACATATGCCAAATAAAAAACAGAAACTTAAAGAATGGATAAAAAGACAAGACCCAACCACATGTTGTTTACAAGAAACCCACTTCTATTTTTTTCAAATATTTTATTTATTTATTTCAGAGAGATTGAGAGACAGACAGGGTGCATAAGCATGAGCAGTGGGGAGGGGCAGAGGGAGAAGCAGAAACCCTGCAAAGCAGAGATCCTGATGTGGGGCTCAATCCCAGAACCCGAGGATCATAACCTAAGGTGAAGGCAGATGCTTAACCTACTAAGCCACCCAGACACCTCAAGAATTCCACTTTAAACATAATATACATCTATATTAAAAGTGAAAGGATGGAGAATGATAGATAATGCTAACGCTAATCAAAAGAGCTTGCATAGCCATATTAATGTCAAGTAAACCACACATTAGAACAAGGAAAATTATCAGGAATTAAAAAAGACATTTTACCATGATAAACTGGTCATTTCCCCAAAATGATATAATGTAACAATCTTAATCTGCTTGTTCTTAATGGGAGAATGTCAAAATGAGTGAAGTAAAACTGATAGAACTGCAAGGAAAAATAAATAAATCTACTATTATAGTTGGAGACTTCAACACCCCTCTAACAGTAATTGACAGACCAGCAGGCAGAAAATCAGTGAGGTTACAGTTGAATAGAGCAGTGCCATCAATCAACTGAATCTAATTGACTTTTATAAAACTCTTCATCCAACAACAGGAAAATACACGTTCTTCTCAAGCTCACATGAAACATTCAACAAAATAGACTACCTTCTGGATTATAAAACACACTTTAAGAAATTTTTTAAAAAGAGAGATCATACTTTCAAACCACAGTGGTATTAAGCTACAAAATAAAAGGAAGGTAACTAGAAGATAATTGGAGAGTAAACAACACACTTCTAAATAGCAAATGGGTCAAAAATGTCCCAAAAGAAGTTTAAAATTTTTTTGAACTAAATGAAAGTGAAAATACAACTCACCAAAATGTGTGTGATTTGGTAAACAGCATGCTTAAGGGGACATTTATAACATTGAATGCATATGTTGGTAAAGAAAAAAATCTAAATTTAATACTACAAGCTTTCAACTTAGAAAACTAGAGGAGAAAGGAAATAAACCTGAAGCAAAGAGAAGAAAAGAAAAAGTAGAGGAGAAATGAAAGAAATTGAAAACATGAAAGCAATAGAAAACTAGTAAGACTAATGTTGGTACTTGAAAAAGATTTGGGACATTGATAAAACTCTAGCCAGGCTAACCCACAGGGGATAAAAAAAAGACCCATATTCCTAATATCAGAAAAAAGGAAGATAGCATTACTGATCCCAAATCATTAAAGGGATAACAGAATATTCTGAAGAACTTTATGCCCACAAATTTGATAATCTGGATAATATGGACAAGTTACTTGTAAAAGATAGCGACCACAATTTACACAAGCAGAAGTATATAACTGAAATAAGCCTATATCTATGAAAGGAATTGAATTAATAATTAATTACCTTCCAAAACAAAGCAGCAGGCCCAGATGATTGCACTGGTAAATTCTGCCATAATTTAAGAAATGATACCAATTCTTTACAATCTCTCACAGCCAATGGAAGCAGAGGGAATACTTTCTGACTCACTCTATAAAGCCAGCATTTTTCTAGTATCAAAAGCTCATAGTGCTCACTTCGGCAGCATATATACTAAAATTGGAATGATACAGAGAAGATTAGCATGGCCCCTGCACAAGGATGACACACAAATTCGTGAAGCATTCCATATTAAAAAAAAAAAGCTCATAAAAACATTACAAGAAAGGAAAAGTGCAGACCAGTATCTGTAAAGAACATAAATGCAAAAATCCTCAACACAATATTTAATATTTAATAATTGACTTCAACAATGTATAAAATGAATAATACAGAATGACCAAGTCAGATTTATTCCATATAAAAAATGCTCATTCATTATTCAAAAATCAATTAATATAATTAATCCAGCATATCAACAGCAAATAGTTTATCCCACTGAAGGCATAAAATCAATACTAACACTTTTCAGTAAGTTTTGATGTATACTGTGGACCAAATAACAACAAAAACAAAACAAAAACAAAAACAAACCAAAAACAAACCTGTGAATCCCTTCCCCTCCAACTTAAAATAAAGTTATTTTATTCCTTCTCCATCACTGTATAATGAACACATTGGGGACAGGAAATTTATATTTTTTAGATAGAGGAGGCACATCTGAACTTAATAAATAAGTGCAAAAACCAAACATCATTTCTTTCAAGCTAGATTAACTAGATGAGCTTTCTCAGTTTGAAAGGCTATAAATGCAATGATAAAGAAAAGAAAATAAATAATATGTACATATTGGACAAAAGCACCTGTATATTTAAATAGGAAATCTGTGGACATGTCACTGTCCATAGCTTTCCCAAAGGCTCAATAGCCTCCCCATTCCTTAGTTTATAGAAATTCAATTTATTCAGGTAGCAGTATGTCTGTCATTCTCCAAGCCTTAGGGAAATCATGATTGACATAAACCAAGCAAAATAATCCCATTACCATGTCTGTTGATGTCTTCTGCCTGTTTCTTGATTGCATTATTTGTTCTTTTATTTGGGTATTGCATTTGATAAGTTCTTTATAGATTTTGGATACTAGCCCTTTATCTGGCTTGTCATTTGCAAATATCTTCTCCCATTCTGTCAGTTGTCTTTTGGTTTTGTTGACTGTTTCCTTTGCTGTGCCAAAGCTTTAGATCTTGATAAAGTCCCAATAGTTCATTTTTTGCCCTTAATTCTCTTACCTTTGGCAATGTTTCTAGGAAGAAGTTGCTGCAGCTGAGGTCGAAGAGGTTGCTGCTTGTGTTCTCAAGGATTTTGATGGATTCCTGTCTCACATTGAGGTCTTTCATCCATTTTGAGTCTACTTTTGTGTGTGGTGGAAGGAAATGGTCCAGTTCAACCTTCTGCATGTGGCTGTCCGATTTTCCCAGCACCATTTGTTGAAGAGACTATCTTTTCTCCATTGGATATTCTTTCCTGCTCTGTTGAAGATTAGTTGACCATGGAGTTGAGGGTTCGTTTCTGGGCTCTCTATTCTGTTACATGGATCTATGTGTCTGTTTTTGTATCAGTACCATACTGTCTTGATGATGACAGGTTTGTAATAGAGCTTGAAGTCAGGAATTGTGATGCCACCAACTCTGGTTTTCTTTTTCAACATTCCTCTGGGTATTCGGGGTCTTTTCTCGTTCTATATACATTTTAGGATTATTTGTACCATTTCTGAGAAAAAAATGGTGGTACTTTGATAGGGATTGCATTAAATGTGTAGATTGCTTTAGGTAGCCTAGACATTTTCACAATATTTGTTCTTCCAATCCAGGAACATGGAACATTTTTCCATTTCCGTTTTCCATTTCTTTGTGTCTTCCTCAGTTTCTTTCTTTCATAGTTTTTTGAGTAAAGATTCTTTGCCTCTTTCATTAGTTTTATTCCTAGGTACCTTCTTGTTTTGGGTGCAACTGTAAATGGGATGGACTCCTTAAATTCTCTTTCTTCTGTCTTGCTGTTGGTGAATAGAAATGCAAGTGATTTATGTGCATTGATTTTATATCCTGACACCTTACTGAATTCCTGTATGAGTTCTAGCAGTTTTGGAGTGGGGTCTTTTGGGTTTTCCACATAAAGTGTCATATCATCTGCAAAGAGTGAGAGTTTGACTTCTTTGCCAATTCGGATGTCTTTTATTTCTTTTTGTTGCCTGATTGCCAAGGCTAGGACTTCTAATACTGTGTTGAATAGCAGTGTGATAGTGGACATCCTTAGCAGAAAAACTCTCAGTTTTTCTCCATTGAGAATGATATTCACTGTGGGTTTTTCATAGATGCCTTTGATGATATTGAGGTATGTGCCCTGTATCCCTACACTTTGAAGAGTTTTAATCAGGAAGGAATGCTGTACTTTGTCAAGTGCTTTTTTCAGCATCTATTGAGAGTATCATATGGCTCTTGTTCATTCTTTTATTAATGTATAGTATTACATTGATTGATTTGTGGATGTTGAACCAACCTTGCAGCCCAGAATAAATCCCACTTGGTTGTGGTTGGTGATTAATCCTTATAAGGTGCTGTTGGATCCTACTGGCTAGTAGTTTGTTGAAAATATTTGCATCTGTGTTTGTCAGGGATATTGGTCTGTAATTCTCCTTTTCTTTCTTTTTTTTTTTTAAAGATTTTATTTATTTGACAGAGAGAAATCACAAGTAGGCAGAGAGGCAGGCAGAGAGAGAGGGGGAAAACAGGCTCCCCGCTGAGCAGAGAGCCCGATGCGTGACTCGATCCCAGGACTCTGAGATCATGACCTGAGCCGAAGGCAGCGGCTTAACCCACTGAGCCACCCAGGCGATGGGGTCTTTGTCTGGTTTGGGGATCAAGGTAATGCTCATAAAATGGCTGTGGAAGTTTTCCTTACAATTCCATTTTTGGGAACAGTTTCAGGAGAATAGGTATTGGTTCTTCTTTAAATGTTTGGTAGAATTCCTCTGGGACACCATCTGGCTCTAGGCTCTTGTTTGTTGGGAGATTTTTGATGCCTACTTCAATCCTCTTACGGTTATAGGTCTGTTTAGGTTTCCTATTTCTTCCTGGTTCAGTTTTGGTAGTTTATAGGTCTCTAGGAATACATCCATTTCTTCCAGATTGTCCAATTTGCTGGTGTATAGTTGCTCGTAATATGTTGTTATGATTGTATCTCTTTAGTGTTGGTTATGATCTGTCCTCTTTCATTCATGATTTTATTAATTTGAGTCCTTTCTATTTTCTTTTTAGTAAGTTTTGTCAGGGGTTTATCAGTCTTATTAATTCTTTCAAAGGACAAACTCCTAGTTTCGTTGATTTGTTCAACTGTTCTTTGGGTTTCTATATCATTGATATCTTCTTTTTCTTCTTCTTCTTCTTTTTTTAAATTTCTTTTCAGAGTAACAGTATTCATTGTTTTTGCACCACCTCCAGTGCTCCATGCAATATATGCCCTCTCAAATACCCACCACCTGGATCTCCCAACCTCCCACCCCCGCCCCTTCAAATCCCTCAGGTTGTTTTTCAGAGTCCATAGTCTCTCATGATTCACCTCCCCCATCCAATTTCCCTCACCTCCCTTCTCCTCTCCATCTCCCTTTGTCCTCCATGCTATTAGTTATGCTCCACAAATAATTGAAACCATATGATAATTGACTCTCTCTGCTTGACTTATTTCACTCAGCATAATCTCTTCCAGTCCCATCCATACTGATACAAAAGGTGGGTATTCATCCTTTCTGGTGGAGGCATAATACTCCATAGTGTATATGGACCACATCTTCCCTATCCATTTGTCCATTGAAGGACATCTTGGTTCTTTCCACAGTTTGGTGACTGTGGCCATTGTTGCTATAAACATTGGGGTACAGATGGCCCTTCTTTTCATGAAATCTGTATCTTTGGGGTAAATGCCCAGGAGTGCAATTGCAGGGTCATAGGGAAGCTTTCTTTTTAATTTCTTGAGGAATCTCTATACTGTTCTCCAAAGTGGCTGCACCAACTTGCATTCCCACCAACAGTATAAGAGGGTTCCCCTTTCTCCACATCCTCTCCAACACATGTTGTTTCCTGTCTGCTAATTTTGCCATTCTAACTGGTGTAAGGTGGTAGGTATCTCAATGTGGTTTTAATTTGAATCTCCCTGATGGCTAGTGATGACGAACATTTTTTCATGCGTCTGATAGCCATTTGTATGTCTTCATTGGAGAAGTGTCTGTTCATATCTTCTGCCCATTTTTTGATATGATTATCTGTTTTGTTTGTGTTGAGTTTGAGAAGTTCTTTATAGATCCTAGATATCAACCTTTTGTCTGTACAGTCACTTGCAAATATCTTCTTCCATTCCATGGGTTGCCTCTTTGTTTTCTTGCCTGTTTCCTTTGCTGTGCAGAAGCTTTTGATTTTGATGAAGTCCCAAAAGTTCATCTTCGCTTTTGTTTCATTTGCCTTTGGAGACATATCTTGAAAAAAGTTGCTGTGACTGATATCAAAGAGGTTACTGCCTATGTTCTCCTCTAGGATTCTGATGGATTCCTTTCTCACGTTGAGCTCTTTTATCCATTTCGAGTTTATCTTTGTGTACGGTGTAAGAAAATGGTCGAGTTTCATTCTTCTACATATAGCTGTCCAGTTTTCCCAGCACTATTTATTGAAGAGACTGTCTTTTTTCCACTGTATATTTTTTCCTGTTTTGTCGAAGATTATTTGACCATAGAGTTGAAGGTCCATATCTGGGCTCTCTACTCTGTTCCACTGGTCTATATGTCTGTTTTTATGCCAGTACCATGCTGTTTTGGTGATCACAGTTTTATAGTAAAGGTTGAAATCAGGTAACGTGATGCCCGCGGTTTTATTTTTGTTTTTCAACATTTCCTTAGCGATTCGGGGTCTCTTCTGATTCCATACAAATTTTAGGATTATTTGCTCCAGCTCTTTGAAGAATACCGGTGGAATTTTGATTGGAATGGCATTAAAAGTATAGATTGCTCTAGGCAGTATAGACATTTTAAGAATGTTTATTCTTTCGATCCAAGAGCATGGAATGGTCTTTCAACTTTTTGTGTGTTTTTCAATTTCTTTCATGAGTGTTCTGTAGTTCCTTGAGTACACATCCTTTACCTCTTTCATTAGGTTTATTCCCAGGTATCTTATGCTTCTTGGTGCTATAGTAAATGGAATCAATACTCTATTTTCCCTTTCTGTATTTCCATTTTTAGTGTATAAGAAAGCCACTGATTTATGTACATTTACTTTGTATCCTGGCACATTACTGAATTGCTGTACGAGTTCTAGTAGTTTGGGGGTGGAGTCTTTTGGGTTTTCCATATAAAGTATCATGTCATCCTTGAACAGAGAATGTTTGACTTCTTCTTTGCACAATCGAGTATCTTTTATTTCTCTTTGTTGTCTGATTGTTGTTGCTTGGACTTCTAATACTATGTTGACCAAGAGTGGCGAGAGTGGGCATCCTTGTCATGTTCCTGATCTCAAAGGGAAGGCTGTCAGCTTTTCCCATTCAGGATGATATTTGCTGTGGTTCTTTCATAGATTTGATGAAGTTCAGGAATGTTCCCTCTATCCCTATACTTTGAAGTGTTGTAATCAGGAATGGATGCTGGATTTTGTCAAATGCTTTTTCTGCATCAATTTAGAGGACCATGTGGTTCTTCTCTCTTCTTTAATTGATTTGTTCAATCACATTGATTGATTTGCAAATGTTGAACCATCCTTATAACCCAGGGATGAATTCCACCTGGACATGGTAGATAATCTTTTTAATGTGCTGTTGGATCCTGTTTGCTAGGATCTTGTTGAGTGTAGCATCCACATTCATTAGTGATATTGGTCTGAAATTCTCCTTTTTGGTAGGGTCTTTGCCTGGTTTGGTGATCAGGGTAATGCTGGCTTTATAGAAAGAGTCTGGAAGTTTCCTTCTGCTTCAATTTTTTGAAACAGCTTCAGGATATTAGGTGTTATTTCTTCTTTGAAAGTTTGTTAGAATTCCCTAGGGAATCCAGCAGGTCCTAGGCTCTTGTTTTTTGGGAAGTTTTTGATCACTGCTTCAGTCTTGTTACTAGATATTGGTCTATTCAGGTTGTCAATTTCTTCCTGGTTCAATTTTTGGAGTTTCTAGTTTTCCAGGAATGCATCCATTTCATCTAGGTTGCTTAGCTTATTGGCATATAACCGTTGATAATAACTTCTGATGATTGTTTCTACTTCCTTGGTGTTAGTTGTGATCTGTCCCTTTTCATTCATAATTTTATGAATTTGGGCTTTTCCTCTTTTCTTTTGGATTAGTGTGGCCAGTGGTTTATTGATCTTATTGATTCTTTCAAAAAACCAGCTTCTAGTTTTATTGATACGTTCTACTGTATCTCTAGTTTCTACTTCATTGATCCCTGATCTAATCTTGATTATTTCCCTTCTTATGTGTGGAGTTGGTTTGATTTGTTGTTGATTCTCCAGTTCTTTAGGGTGTAGAGACAGCTGGTGTATTCTGGATTTTTCAATTTTTTTTTTTTTTTTTAGGGAGGCTTGGATGACTATGTATTTCCCCCTTAGGACCACCTTTGCTGTATCCCATAGGTTTGGGACCAAAGTGTCTTCATTCTCATTGGTTTCCATGAATTGTTTCAGTTCTTCTTTGATCTCCTGGTTAATCCAAGCATTCTTTTTTTTTTAAGTTTTTATTTATTTTATTTGACAGATAGAGATCACAAGTAGGCAGAGGCAGGCAGAGAGAGAGGGAGGAGGAAGCAGGCTCTCTGTTGAGCAGAGAGCCTGATGCAGGGCTTGATCCCCGACCCTGGGATCATGACCTGAGCCGAAGGCAGAGGCTTTAACCCACTGAGCCACCCAGGCACCCCTAATCCAATCATTCTTAAGCAAGGTGGTCTTTAGCTTCCAGGTGTTTGAGTTCTTTCTGAACTTTTCCTTGTGATTGAGCCCCAGTTTCAAAGCATTGTGATCTGAGAATGTGCAGGGAATAATGTCAGTCTTTTGGTATCAGTTGAGTCCTGATTTGTGACCCAGTATGTGATCTATTCTGGAGAAGGTTCCATGTGCACTTGAGAAGAATGAGTATTCTGTTGTTTTAGGGTGGAATGTTCTATATCTATCTATGAGGTCTATCTGGTCCAATGTGTCATTCAATGTTCTTGTTTCTTTATTGATTTTCTGCTTCGATGATCTGTCTATTTCTGAGAGAAGCGTTTTAAGATCTCCTACTATTAATGTATTCATATCAATATGACTCTTTATCTTGATTAACAGTTTTCTTATGTAATTGGCTGCTCCTGTATTGGGGGCATAGATATTTACAATTGTTAGATCATCTTGGTGGATAGTCCCTTTAAGAATGATGTAGTGTCCTTCTGTATCTCTGACTACAGTCTTTAGTTTAAAATCTAATTTATGTGATATAAGAATCACTACCCCGGCCTTCTTTTGAGGCCCATTAGCATGAAAGATGCTTCTCCGTCCCTTCACTTTCAGTCTGGGTGCATCTTTAGGTTAAAAATGGGTCTCTTGTAGACAACATATGGATGGGTCCTGTCATTTTATCCAATCTGCAACCCTGTGCCATTTTATGGGCACATTTAGGCCATTCACATTGAGAGTGATATTTATTAGATACGTTTTTATTGATATCGTGTTACCTTTGAAGTCTTTCTTTCTGTAGATTGTCTCTATATTTCTGTTCAATGATATTCTTAGGATTTTTCCTCTTTTATAGAACCCCCCTTAATATTTCCTACAGTGTCAACTTGGTGGTTGCATAGTCTTTTAAGCCTTGCCAGTCTTGGAAACTCTATCTCTCCATCCATTTTGAATGTCAGTCTTGCTGGATAAAGTATTCTTGGCTGCATGTTCTTCTCATTTAGTGCCCTGAATATATCTTCCCAGCCCTTTCTGGCTTGCCAGGTCTCTGTGAACAGGTCTGATGTTATTCTGATGGGCTTTCCCCTGTACGTAAGGAGCCTCATTGTCCTAGTGGCTTTCAAGAGATTGTATCTACAATTATGATTCTTCAGTTTGACTACGAGGTGCATTGATGTTTTTTTGGAATCTATAATCTTGGGTAGAGATTGTTTGGCCTCTATTACATGAATGCTGGCTCCATTCACGAGACTGGGAAAATTTTCATGAAGAACTTGTTCCACTATATCTTCTAGATTTCTTTCTTTCTCCTCCCCTTCAGGAATTCCAATAATTCTGATGTTGGAACTTTTCATGGCATCATTTATTTTCCCGATTCTGTTTTCGTGTCTTCTAAGCTGTTTGTTCCAGGCTTCCTCCTGATCCTTTCTCTCTATATGTTTGTCCTCCAGATCACTAATTCTATCTTCTGCCTCATTTACCCTAGCTTTGAGAGAATTTAGATTAGATTGGAACTCATTGAGAGCATTGTGAGCCTCAGCCCTGGTAGCTTTTAGCTCTTCCCTAACATTGTGAACATCCTGTCTGGTTGCTTTCAGCTCAGCCCTAATCAATTCCGTTTGGTCCTCCATGGCTTTCTCCAACCTAGCTATTTCCTGGATAATTGTTAGCCTGAATTCTCTTTCCATCATATTGTCTATGTTGATAGCTGTTAGCTCTGTTGCAGGAGGCCCATCCTCTGTATTTTTCTTCTGTTGGGCATTCCTCCTCCTAGTCATTTTGGTGAGAGATGACTGAATGGATGTAGCTGGATGTATCAACCATGGTGCAGTCAAGGTGTACCCTGGAAAGCTTCTGAGCAATCAGGTTTCCCCACCCAAATGAGAGAAAAAAGAAAAGAAAAAGAAAAAAAGGGAGAGAGACAGGAAAAAAAGGGATGATAAAAGAGATGGCTCAGCCCAAATGGGCCCCAAGGTAAGATTTATGAAGTATACAAACAAAAACAAACAAACAAAAATACTGATAAAAATATATGACAAGAGAAATATATATATATATATGCAAATAAAGGAAGAACCTCATCAAAAAGAACCCCAGTATACGATTTATGTACTATCAGGAGAAACACAAAAACACAGAAACACAGGCACAAGAAAAAGATGGGAGAGTGGTTATAAATTCTCAGTGTTCACGAGGAAGCTTGTTTTGATTCTTCCTGGATGTATCTTGATATCTTTGTTAAAGGACGCAACTTTCCTAAGATAAAGGGGGATCAAAAATTGGTTTACCTATAGTGGTAGCATGGATTGGGGAAAGGGGATTACCTTGAAGTTTAACTCTATATGAATATTAGAAAATAAAAAAGGAATAAACTAGACTAAACTAAACTAAAATTTAGAAAAAAAATTAAAAAATAGAAATGCAAAAGAAAAACACAGGTGTGTGTATAAAAAAGTTCATGTTAGAAGGTTATTATGGTTTGGTGAGTGCTGTGAAGTGTGTAAACCTGGCGATTCACAGACCAGTACCCCTGGGGATAAAAATATATGTTTATAAAAAATAAAAAGTTAAAAAAAATGCTAAAAATAAAATTACACTTTATGGTATAAAAAAAAGAAGGTTATTATGGAATTTGATGTGCTGGACAGCTCACTGTGATGATAAATAGGTTAAAAAATTACCTATATAAAAAAAATGAACCAGAATAGTGGGAACGAGTTAAAAATAATAGTTGTGCTATGAAGTAGTGGTGGTTGTTCTCATGTAGTCTTTATTTTTTTTCCTTTCCTGTTTGTTTTTTTTTCCAATTTATTTATTTTCAGAAAAACAGTATTCATTATTTTTTCACCACACCCAGTGCTCCATGCAAGCCGTGCCCTCTATAATACCCACCACCTGGTACCCCAACCTCCCACCCCCCTGCCACTTCAAACCCCTCAGACTGTTATTCAGAGTCCATAGTCTCTCATGGTTCACCTCCCCTTCCAATTTACCCAAATTCCCTACTCCTCTCTAACGCCCCTTGATTTCGATGAAGACCCAGAAGTTTATTTTCGCTTTTGTTTCCTTTGCCTTTGGAGACGTATCTTGAAAGAAGTTGCTGTGGCTGATATCAAAGAGATTACTGCCTATGTTCTCCTCTAAGATTCTGATGGATTCCTGTCTCACGTTGAGGTCTTTTATCCATTTTGAGTTGATCTTTGTGTACGGTGTAAGAGAATGGTCGAGTTTCATTCTTCTACATATAGCTGCCCAGTTTTCCCAGCACCATTTATTGAAGAGACTGTCTTTTTTCCACTGTATATTTTTTCCTGTTTTGTCAAAGATTAATTGACCATAGAGTTGAGGGTCCATATCTGGGCTCTCTACTCTGTTCCACTGGTCTATGTGTCTGTTTTTATGCGAGTACCATGCTGTCTTGGTGATCACAGCTTTGTAATAAAGCTTGAAATCAGGTAAGGTGATGCCGCCAGCTTTATTTTTGTTTTTCAACATTTCCTTAGCGATTCGGGGTCTCCTCTGATTCCATACAAATTTTAGGATTATTTGCTCCAGCTCTTTGAAGAATGTCGGTGGAATTTTGATCGGAATGGCATTAAAAGTATAGATTGCTCTAGGCAGTATAGACATTTTAACAATGTTTATTCTTCCGATCCAAGAGCATGGAATGGTGTTCCATCTTTTTGTGTCTTCTTCAATTTCTTTCATGAGTGTTCTATAGTTCCTCAAGTACAGATCCTTTACCTCTTTAGTTAGGTTTATTCCAAGGTATCTTATGGCTCTTGGTGTTATAGTAAATGGAATTGGTTCTCTAATTTCCCTTTCTGTATTTTCATTGTTAGTGTATAAGAAAGCCACTGATTTCTGCACATTGACTTTGTATCCTGCCACGTTGCTGAATTGCTGTATGAGTTCTAGTACTTTGGGGGTGGAGTCTTTTGGGTTTTCCATATAAAGATTCATGTCATCTGCGAAGAGAGAGAGTTTGACTTCTTCATTACCAATTTGGATACCTTTTATTTCTCTCTGTTGTCTGATTGCTGTTGCTAGGACTTCTAATACTATGTTGAACAAGAGTGGTGAAAGTGGGCATCCTTGTCTTGTTCCTGATCTCAACGGGAAGGCTGCAAGCTTTTTCCCATTGAGGATGATATTTTCTGTGGGTCTTTCATAGATAGATTTGATGAGGTTCAGGAATGTTCCCTCTATCCCTATACTTTGAAGCGTTTTAATCAGGAACGGATGTTGGATTTTGTCAAATGCTTTTTCTGCATCAATTGAGAGGACCATGTGGTTCTTCTCTCTTCTCATATTAATTTGTTGTATCACATTGACTGATTTGCGAATGTTGAACCATCTTTGTAGCCCAGGGATGAATCCCACCTGATCATGGTGGATAATCTTTTTAATGTGCTGTTGGATCCTGTTGGCTAGGATCTTGTTGAGAATCTTAGCATCCATATTCATCAGTAATATTGGTCTGAAATTCTCCTTTTTGGTAGGGTCCTTGCCTGGTTTGGGGATCAGGGTAATGCTGGCTTCATAGAAAGAGTCTGGAAGTTTTCCTTCTGCTTCGTTTTCTGGGGGAGGGGCCTGCCACGTGGGTTTTCAATCATTGATGTTACCTGAGTTAAGTCCTCTTGCCCCCCTCAGGGGGGTGGGCTCTGAGGACACCGGTTTTTTTTCAGGCTTTTGTTCTCTGGAGGTTTTTATGTTTGTTCACTTTTTTTTTTTTCTCTCACCTTGACGAGTTTGGATGGTTTTTGTAGGTTTAGAGGAAAGCAAACTGCACCCTGACCTCTCTCTCAGAGAGAAGCTTCAGCCTGGTCCCCTGTGGGTGCTGCAGAGCCCATATAAACTCCCCCTTGGCCGCTGGCAGAGCAGGTTCCAAGTCGCGGTCCCTGGGGACACAGGATCTTCTGCTTGTACCCAAAACCACGGCAGCGGTGGCTGTCTGGGCAGCTCCAGACCGCTGGAGAGGTTCCAAGCAGCGATCGCACACTGAGATTTTCCCGCTGGCTGGGCCTGGTAGTGCCTGGTCTTTCTGGGTCTAAGAGCACTGGGCTCATGCGCACCTCTCTCAGGGGAGGCTGTAGGCCACACGTGAGTGTCTCAGGCTCTGGTAGCAGGGCGCAGGTCCAAGAGCACCAGGCTGGGCCTTCACGCACCTCTCTCAGGGTAGGGTTTGGGGCGCGTGTGCATCTCAGACTTTGAAAGAATGGCGCGGGTCTAAGAGCGCCGGGCTTGGCCTTCATGCTCCTCTCTCAGGAGAGTGTGAGGGGCACGCGCATCTCAGGCTCTGTAGCATGGCTCGGCTGATATGAGGAGTGGTGATGCAAAATGGGGGCTTAAGTGGGTAGGAGAAGAATCCATGAAACAAGATGGGATAGGGAGGGAGACAAACCATAAGTGACTCTTAATCTTACAAAACAAACTTTGGGTTGCTGGGGGGAGGGGGGTTGGGAGAAGGGGGGTGGGGTTATGGACATTGGGGAGGGTATGTGCTTTTGGGTAAATTGGAAGGGGAAGTGAACCATGAGAGACTATGGACTCTGAAAAACAATCTGAGGAGTTTGAATGGGCGGGGGGGTGGGAGGTTGGGGTACCAGGTGGTGGGTATTATAGAGGGCACAGCTTGCCTGGAGCACTGGGTGTGGTGAAAAAATAACGAATACTGTTTTTCTGAAAATAAATAAATTGGAAAAAAAAAAGTATATCTGGTGAGGCTCCCAGCCCCTCACAGGAGCTGGACCCCATGCGTTCTTGGGTGCGCTGGTGGCTCAGGGACCAGGACCTGGTTTCTCCGCTGCACTCTCTCTGGTTCAGCACCAGGGGAGGCTGTCCTGGGTCTGGGGACTTAAGCCTCTGTCCCTAGCTGCCCCGATTCCCACAATTCTCCCCGTCACTGTGATCCTTTCCTCTTTCTGAGTGCTTTCAACCAGTCTCCAAGTTAATGCTGGTCCCCAGACGCAGGGCACTCTTGTACTGGGGTATTACTTTCCAATCGGTCGCCTCTGGTTGCTCCCTCCCCCTTTTGTTTATCTTCCTATATCAGTCCGGAGTTCCCACACTGCTTTACCTGCCCACTGGCACCTTTTGCCCCTGTAGAGATCCAGACATGTATAATTCTGATCTCAGGATGATTTCATGGGTGATCAGAATTCTTTGTTAGGTAGTCAGCTCACTTTAGGGTACAGGTTGAAACGGTGCCTCTTCCTACTTCCCCGCCATCTTGTCTTCCCCTATTTCATTGATTTCTGCTCTGATCTTTATGACTTCTCTTCTCCTGCTTGGTTATTATTTCTCTTCTTTGCTGTTCTTTCTCCAGCTCTTTTAGGTGTAGGGTTAAGTTGTGTACTTGAGCTCTTCCTTGTTTCTTGAGAAAGGCTTGTATTGCTATATGCTTTCCTCTCAGGACCGCCTTTGCTATGTCCCACAGATTTTGAAAAGCTATGTTTTCATTTTCATTTGTTTGCATGAAATTTTTAATGCTTCTTTAATGTACTGGTTGACCCATTCATTCTTTAGTAGGATGCTCTTTAGCCTCCATGTATTTGAGTTCTTTCCAACTTTCTTCTTGTGGTTTAGTTCTATTTTCAGAGCATTGTGGTCTGAAAATTATGCAATGAATGATCCCAATCTTTTGGTACCGGTTGAGACCTGATTTGTGACCCAGGATGTGATCTATTCTGGAGAATGTTCCATGTGCACTAGAGAAGAATGTGTACTCTGTTGCTTTGGAATGGATTGTTCTGAATATACCTGTGATGTCCATCTTGTCCCATGCATCATTTAAAGCCTTTATTTCCTTTTTGCTCTTTGGCTTGGATGACCTGTCCCTTTCAGTGAGGGGGTGTTAAAAAGTCCCCATCTATTATTTTATCATTGTCTATGTGTTTCTTTTATTTTATTATTAATTGGTTTATATTGTTGGCTGCTCCCATGTTCGGGGCATAGATATTTAAAATTATTAGATCTTGTTGGACAGACCCTTTAATTATGATATAGTGTCCTTCCTCATCTCTTATTATAGTCTTTGGCTTAAAGGCTAACTTATCTGTTATAAGTATTGCCACCCAATCTTTCTTTTGATGTCCATTAGCATGGTAAATTGTTTTCAAACCCCTCACTTTAAATCTGGAGGTGTCTTTGGGTCTAAAATGAGTTTCTTGTAGACAGCATATCAATGAGTCTTTTTTTTTTATCCATTCTGATACCTGTGTCTTTTGATTGGGGACATTTAGCCCATTTACATTCAGGGTAACTATTGAGCGATATGAATTTAGCAGCATTATATTACGTATAAGGTGATGGTTACTGTATATTGTCCCTGTTCCTTTCTGGTCTATGTTATTTTTAGGCTCTCTCTTTGCTTAGTGTACCCCTTTCAATATTTCCTGTAGAACTGGTTTGGTGTTTGCCAATTCTTTTAGTTTTGTTTTCCCTGGAAGCTTTTTATTTGTCCTTCTATTTTCAGTGACAGCCTAGCTGGATGTAATATGCTTGGCTGCATATTTTTCTCATTTAGTGCTCTGAATATATCATGTCAGTCCTTTCTGGCCTGCTGGGTCTCTGTGGATAGGTCTGTTGCCAACCTAATATTTCTACGATTGTATGTTACGGACTTCTTGTCCTGAGCTACTTTTAGGACTTTTTGTTTGTCCCTGAGACTTGTGAGTTTTACCAATGGATGATGTGGTGTGGACCTATTTTTATTGTTTTTGAGGGGGCTCTCTGCGCCTCCTAGATTTTGGTACTTTTTCCCTTCACCAAATTAAGGAAATTCTCTGCTATAATTTGCTCCAATATACCTTCTGCCCCCCTCTCTCTTTCTTCATCTTCTGGGATACCAATTATTCTAATATTGTTTCATCTTATGTTATCACATATCTCTGAAATTCTTCCCCATGTCCAGTAGTTATTTGTCTCTCTGTTGCTCAACTTCTTTATTCTCTTTCATTTTGTCTTCTGTATCACTAATTCTTCTTTCTCATTTGTCCTATCAATAAGAGCCTCCATTTTTTATTGTGCCACATTAATGGCTTTTTAAATTTCAACTAGGTTTGATTTTAGTTCTTTTATTTCTCCAGAAAGAGATTCTCTAATATCTCACATGCTTTTTTCAAGCCCAGCTAGGAATTGATAACAAGATGGTTGAAAAAAGAAAAACAAAGAGGAAAGAATGTTATCAGGCTGGAGACTAAAACAAAGCCATGTGGTACATTTAGGGTATATTTTGATCTATTAGAAGAAACTGTATCCCAAAATTTTAAGGAAAAAAACACACTATATATATAACAAAAAATAAGGTTAAATATAATGAAGAGATAAAATATGACTATAACAATGAAAATTTAAAAAGATTTTCATAGAGTTATTGATAAGATAAAGTAGTTAAAAACTTTATACTAGAAGAGAGGAAACATTAAAAAATATAGAATAAGAAAAAATGAAATAAAAAAATTAACTTTGAAAGACCAAAAGATCATTGGAAAAAAGCCATGAATTCTATGTGTTGCGTTCTCCTAGATCTGGAGTTCCACGTTTCTCATTGTTTGGTGAACTTGGTCTTGTCTGGATGTCTGCTGATCTTCTGCAGGAGGGGTCTGTTGCAGTGATTCTCAAATGTCTTTTCCCATGGCAGAATTGCAATGCCCTTGCCAGAGGCCATGTTAAGCAATCCCCTCTCAGTAGCTTTTGTTCCCTGAACACTTTGATGTACAGCTTTGGAAGATGGGAATGAAAATGGCGGCCTCCCAATCTCCAGTCCCATAGGAACTGAAAGCTTAGGGCCCCACTCCTCAGTGCATCCTCAGAAGAAAGCAGTCAATCCTTCCTGTCTCCCTGGTCTCTGGCCCCACTCAGAGCTCACCCAGCCTGTGACTAAGCATTTCTATATCTGGTGCATGGCCCCATTTGGAGTCTCCAAACCCAGCAGATTCCTGCAGCATGTTCCCCCCCCCACTCTCCCAGGATCTGCTTCTTTTGGGGTCCCTGCTCAAAGAACAGTGGTCTGACTGTGCCTTGGATCACAGTTTAAGGTAATCCCAAGCTGAGAGCCCACTCCTTGGCTCCGTCTTTGTAGATGGCTTCCCTGCTCTGATACCTAGGAACTCTGCAACACTTAGACACCCCTGGTCTTTTTTTGTACCCTCAGGTCCTGAGACCACCCTGTCCCTGTGAGGGTTCCACCCTCCGCTTAGCCTCTGGAGCAATGTCCCTCAGTGAGGCAGACTTCTAAATGTTCTGATTTTGTGCTCTGTTGCTCCACCCCTTACCAGGAGCTGGCCCCTCCCACTGTGGTTTCTCTTCTTGTATATTGCCTCAGATTCACCTGTCTGCATGTCCTACCTTCTGGCAAGTGGTTAATTTTCTGTTCCTAGAATTGCTGCTTTTTCTCTTCTATCTCCTGTTGAATTTGTAGGTGTTCAGAATGGTTTGATAACTATCTAGCTTAATTCCTGGGACCTGATCATATTTAGATCTCATATTCTGCGTTTTTGCTCTTTCCCTCCTTGTCTCTTTCTCTTTTCTATCAGTTTGCTGGCTTTCTTCAGTAATATGCTTGGATTCCTTTCTCTTTATTTTTTGCATATCTTTTACTGGTTTTTTATGGGTGATACCTTTAGATTTGTATATAACATCTTCTGCATACAGCAGTCTATATTATGTTGATGGTTCCTTACATTTGACCCCATTCTTTATTCTTTTTCCCACCATGTTTTTGACATATGGTGTCATAATTTACAACCTTTTATTTTGTGAGTCCTTTCACTTATTTTTATAGAAAGACTTATTTTTACTGCTTTTGTGCTTCCTACTTTTCTTACTCTTATTTATGGTCTTTCTTTTCCCCTCAAAGAGTCCTCTAACATTTCCTATAGGGTTGGTTTAGTGATCATGAACTACTTTAGCTATGTTTGTCTGGGAAACTCTATCTCTCTTATTCTGAATGAGAGCCTTGCTGAATAGAGTATTTTTGGCTGTATATTTTTTTTTTCTGTTCAGCTCTTTGTATATATCATACCATTCCCTTCTGGCTTGCAAAGTTTCCACTAAAAAAAAATATGACAGCCTTTTGGGGATTCCCTTATATGTAACTGTCTTCTTTTTTCTTGGTGGTTTTAAAATTTTCTCTTTATCACTACTTATTGCCATTTTAATTACTATGTGTGTTGGTGTGGGTCTACTTGAGTTAATTTTGTTAGGGGCTGTCTTTGCCTCCTGGATCTGGATATCTATTTCCTTCCCCTGATTAAAGAAGTTTTCAGCTATTATTTTTTTTCTGCCCCGTTTTCTCTCTCTTCAGCTTCTGGGATTCCTATAATATGAATGTGATTGAATGTGATTACACTTGATAGATTTGCTGAGTTCCTTAAATCTTTTCGCATTTTGCATAATTTTTTTTCCTTACCTGCTCAGTTTGATTACTTTCCATTACTCTGTCTTCTACGTCACTAATCCATTTTTCTGCTTCCTCTAGTCTTCTGTTTGTTCCATTTAATATATTTTTAATTACATTTTTTGTGTTATTCATCTCTGACTGGTACTTTTCTTATGTTTCCTATCTCTTTGAGGGGGTCTCACTGATGTTCTCCACTCTTTTCTCAAGCTCAGTATCTTTATGACCATTACTTTGAATTGTTTTCAGGCATATTGCACATATCTGTTTCACTTTAGTCTCCTGATGTGGTTTTGTCCTGTTCTTTCATTTGGGACATACTCCTCTGTCTCCTCATTTTGTCTAAATCTTTATGCCTGTTTCCATGTGTTAGGGAAGTCAGCTATGTCCCCTGATCTGTCCTGTAGTGCTCTGTAGTACAATGCCCCCTGTTCACCAAAACCTGTCACTTCAGGGGTATCCCCCATATGTGTTGTGTGTACCCTGCTCTTGTATTCTGCCTGCTTTTCCCTTCAGTACACCTCTTCTGGGACCTTGGCTGTGTGGGCAGGGCATGAACTTTTAACAGCTGCACCCTTAGATAATGTGTGGGTTGTCAGGTGTGTTGTTGGCAATATTTGTGGCAGTGTTGTAGGGGAGAGAACACAGAGCACAGCGACTGAGGCAAAGGTGACTAGGAAGGGTAGGTCTGTCAAAGCTCAAAGAGATGGGTCTTGGTGTAATTAAGTTAGGGAGAATAAATGTGGGTACTGTGCTATTTCCCACAGGTGGTCATGTGTTTAGTTGGAGGGTGGGGGAAGAATATGATGTCTGCCAGCTCCTTTGTTCATGGAGAAGTCCCTCAATGAACCCTGCCCCTGTGGGACATGCTGTGAGATGTATAGATAACGCTCCCTCCCATGTGCCCCAGATGTTTCTCAAACTCTTGCTTCTAAGCTGTAACTCTATAAGCTGTTCGTAGTGCTGTCTCTTTAAGTGTTGGGACTCAACTTCCTGTTGTTCTCTGGGCTCTCCCAGAGCCAAGGCCTTTGATTTTTAAGATTCTAGAGTTTAAGTCTTGCTGTTTATAAGAACTCATGAAACTCAGCTCTCTAGTTTTCTAAGTCATGTGTTCTGGGGATTCATCTTCTCTGTCTGGGCTCCCCCATGTGAAAATCTGTTTCTCTCCTTTCTTTCTGTTTGTGGCTCCCTCCCATGCATTTGTGGCTATAGTCCATTTAGCTCCCCACCTCATCTCTGCCCTCCCTACCCTCTTCACTGTGGCCTTTTCTCTACCTTAACTGTGGAGTTTGTTCTGCCAGACTGTGGGTCATCTTCTGTGTTATTTACACTACTCTGAGTGTTACCTAGTTGTATCTGTAGGACAAGGTGAACTTAGGATCCTCTTATTCTGTGATCTTCATCCCCTTCCTCCTGTTTATTTAAATACTAATTTGGCTTGATCTGGCTGGCTAAATATTTTTCTCTTCTCTACTGCAATTTTTTTGTGTCCTTCCTGAAACTATTTATTCAAGAAGGACCTCTCTGAAAATAAAAATATTTTCTTTCAATGACCTATGGGGAAGGGCCATGTCAACATTTCAGTAAAGATAGAGAATGCATACTAATGGTTTGGAAAAAGAATTAGCAGTTGAACTTAAACCACGTATTGCCATACTCTTACACCTATCATTGATATGGATTGTCACCACTCAAATTTTGAAGTTGTTGGTGCTATGTGTCACCAATGGCTAGGTTGGGGGGATATAAGGTCATATATATGTAGTGATCCCAAAAACCAAATGCACTTTTTAAAAGTTCAAACTTTGTGGGGATTGATGATATCCTAAACTGAAGTCGTGACACTTTTATTAAACTTCTTAACACAATTTATCTACCACTTCACTGATTAGCATTACCCCAATACAAATGTCATGCATCTTTTTCTGACTTCTCCAGCCTTCTAGAAATACAGATCCATAAAATACCCCAATGCTAATGTGAGCCCTCATGTGACTTTACTTTGGAATTTCAGACATTTACCAGATTCCTTTTGCAGTGTTATTCTAGGAATTCTAAAGTTATTCTTGCATGTTCCACAAAGAAGTCCTGATTTTGGATTGTTACTTTTTGGACTCCTACTTCTCTATATTGGAGAATCACTTCTTGCCTTGATACTGATTTTCCCTCATCTATTATTGCTACACTCCTATGGACACAAGCTTTTCTCCATACATGGACATATGTCCAGACTTTTATTTCCCAAAGCAGAGCTATAAAATTTAGCAGTCTGTGAAACCTTACTGAAACATTGGAGATATCAAACACTGTCACCATCAACAGCAACAGAGCCAACTTAAGACTATGTAAGGAATAACTGCTTCCCAAGTGCATTGGCCAAGGAACCCCACACATTTCCTAAATAAATCTATCTATCCTTAGCTTTAGGTGTGACACAATACTGTAGAAGCCATCTTGTTTCTTCCACATGAAAGTTCAGACTTCAGTCCTAATTTTAGAGGAAACCAAAGGCAGAAAAAAAGTCATTTAGTTTTCAAAAGGGAAAGATGTCTTCAAGGGCCTCAGAAATGTTTACTTTGCAAGTAATGAAGATAAAATTTTATTTGGAATTTTTCATAAATTTTGATATCAACTTGAATTATCAGTAGTTTTTCTTTGTTTAGATCAAATGTCTGATCTCAGTCCCTAAATAATGAATCAGAATTCCAGGTTGTCAGTATTTCTGACAAATTATCCATGTTATTTTCATGTAGAACACATTTGAGAGCTGCTACAGATTACTTTACAGAATAGCAGACTCTTTGTTGCCTGGGTCTTCACTAGAGACTATTTGTCTAATATGTGTATAAATATTTTACCCAACATAGGAGCCTCTACATCTTAATCTCCAAATAAATGCACATTGCTGGTAGGGTTTAACTGATGATTTCCACGTGGAAATGGAAACTACAGGAAGTATCTCTATCTTCATAATATATGTTACATGTCTTACAGGGTTTGAATGACCAGCAAAAGGGTGTTTTTGACCACATGGGAGGACTGATTCACTTGTCTCTATTATTAAATATATCTTCTTCTTTTTTATAGACTGCACTAAACTTAGATTTATTTCCATGAATGGAATTTAAAAAAAAGGCATGTTCTTCTCAAGGGACACTCCTTTTTGAACCTTGCTCCTTTCTGAAAGACATGGTATATAATCATTTTCACACTATGACTCTCATTTAGAGAACAATATCCGAGGATTAAGATCTTAGAGTCTTGTCAGCTTCTGGTTCAAGGGTCTTCCTAGATTTTCTATCTTCTGCATCCAGACAGAATCCTTCAGGTCTTTGAGACAGAAGTAACTTTGTTAACTCAGTCTGTTGGCTTGGGTAGTTAGGGTGGCTTATTTCTCCAGTTGCTACTTTTGGTTTTTGTTTCAGCCTCTAGCATTTCACTGAGCATACAAAAATGGTCACAAAGTGGAGTCTTCAAGATAATTAACAAGGTTTACCTGACAACTCATTGTTATCACATATAAAACATCATCTCTGATTTACCTATGCGTAATCAAAACATTTGTTAAAACATTCGTTTTATGTGTCCTTCAACAGAATTAAGGAGTAGTTGAACATCTAGAGAAATAAAATAAAACAGCATTTAAATCAACACAGTGTTGGCATTTCCCACAAACCCCACCCTGTTATAAGCATAACAACTAAACATATTTTTATTTGTCAAAACTAGAGTAATCTATGTTTTTAAAAAAATTTTTATGTGTATAATTTCTTACACCCTTATTTTTCTAACAGTTTAAATCATTCTAATCCAATAGGGTCAAAATCTATCTCAAGTTTGATCTTCTTCATTCCTGGAATTGTAAATGCTTTTTCCATAACTTATGGTTTACAATACTATTGAGATTATTAAATGAAGTAACCTTCATTAGCTTTATTCTCTATTATTATTTGAAATCTATAATGAATACAGGAATTGTCACGTTAGCAAGAGGGTTGACTCTAGCATAGACTTCGAAGACCAGAGTGAGGG
This sequence comes from Neogale vison, assembly GCF_020171115.1. NCBI lineage: Eukaryota > Metazoa > Chordata > Mammalia > Carnivora > Mustelidae > Neogale > Neogale vison. Next base: position 102,249,295 of record NC_058105.1, read on the forward strand.
AGTGAATATATGATGTAGTGAAAGGTAGAAAATGACTAAATTTTTCATAAGTCCATTGGGCATGTATATTAATTTTGGTTGATCCTACCAACTCTATTTATCTTAAGTGAATGCCCATTTATCTTCACAGTTTAACTTCTGTTTCTGTTCTGAAATATGGTGTCTAATATCAATTATGGTATTCTAACCAAGATTAATGATTTTCGAGATCAAATAATTCTCATATCAGCTTTCTAGAGATGATTTTTGTCTTTTCTCTTCAAGAAAACACCTTCATTCTTTTTGTAATCTTGATTTACAAGGCCACCATATGTAATTATGGAAGTTGAGTTTTATGAAAATCCAGAAGATGTCATTCACAAGGACTCTTAAGTGAGTGGCAACACACAGAATTGTGGAACAAACAAGTTAATCATAATAATTGCTTTCAAGGTCTTTCAACTAGAACTATTTGCCAGCATACTGTCTAGTTTGTGAGTAAAACTATAATGAGTTAAGATATATTTGAGTGACACTCAGACTATATCACTAAGTCCAATGTATTAACTCACCATCCCAGTAAATTTATTTCTTATTAAACTTATCCAGTATTTGAGTCAGGTTAGTTGTTACAAGAAAAAAAAATTCTTTTACCATCCATTAGAGGACTACAGGATAGAAAGAACTACAGTGCGTGTTTATGTGACTCCTAACACAGGGTTCCTCTCTTTTTCACTAGGAGTTTTACTTATAGTTGACAATCTGTGGGGGTTGGGAAAAAACAGTGGTAGACCTTACCTGACTTAACCCCTACTCCTTCCTTAAAAACATTAAGTTAGATCTGTATTGTCAGCTTGTTCCTTTGACAAGACTTTGAAAGCTGCTCTTCTATGACATCCTGTGTGTCATAGTATGACACAGTATGATTCATAGTGTGATGAATGAGTATTCATCTTCAACTGATAATTCAACTTTCACCTACAAACACACAGAGATAGCACCTAGCAACATCCAAATACATATTTCCTACTGAAAAGTGAGTTTCACGTGATGGGCAGAATTCTAAAAATGGTCTCCACAAGATTCCCATCCCCAAGTTGTTCAGTAGCTTTAGGTTTTGTACACATCTGATGAATCATTGAACACTACATATAGAACTAATGATGTACTATGCATTGGCTAATTGAATTTAAATTTTTAAAAAAACCTAGTCGTGAAAGGATTTTTTAAAATTTAATTCTAGTCAGTTGTCTTTAAAACATGGAGATTCTAGGGTTAGGCCTCACCTAAATCCCTTTAAAAGAAAAGCCTCCTCCTGCTGGTGTCAAGGAAGAAATCAGAGAAATTTGCAGGCATGAGAAGGATTTGATAAGCTGTTATTTGCTTTGAAGGTAAAGAAGGCCATAGCCAAGGGTTAGAGAGCAATGCTCAGGTAAAAAGCAAATGGGAAACTCAACCCTATAAGGATAGGACTGAATTATTCCAATTGTAAGACTGAGATTGAAAGAAGAACCCAAGAACCAAATGAAAAGACAGCCTGATCAACATCTTTGAACTCTTGTGGGACCCTGAGCTAAGCAGTACATGAATTTCTGATCTGTAGAAATTGTGAGAAAACAAATGACTGTATTTTAAGCTCTGAGTTTGTGGTAATTTGTTATGCAGTATAGTTACCTATGAACTAGGTTCACCTAACATGATACTATTATTTGTTATGAAATATGTGTAATCTATTTTTTTCTTTCTTTTCTCTTTCTTTCTCTCTTTAAAAAAATTTCTTTTCTGTTTTCAGTATAGGACAGTTTCTCTATCCTCTTCGCTGCTTTGAATATGCCCATATGATTGTGTCACATGTTATGCATGGTAAATTATGTCACATCCTTCATTTATAGCACAATATTTGTGCCTCATTTTCTGAGTGCCTGATATATGTAAGAAACAAAAATTAATTTAAAAAGAGAAAAAACCACTTTATTGTCTTCCAAATAAACATGTCAATTTGTTTAAATCTCTCTATAGATCAACAGACTAGCATAAGAAACGAGGTCTAGAGATTATTTATTAAAGGATAATTCAGAGCATATGTTTGGTAAACAATATAAATTTTTTAATTAGTGTAATTCCATCACTTAGACCTAGAGATGCAAAAGGGCTGATGGTAAATAAGTGAAAATTTCTAAAAGTTGTTTATTCCTGATTTGATGCCTCATAGATAATTTGAATGAAACATTCAGTGAACAATTATTCTTACCATTCTGAAACAAAATACTGCCATATCCTAGGCATCTGCTGTCTTTGAGGAAGAGCCATGTCTGTTACTACCTTTGGCCCAATCTTCAGTGAGAGAAACAACTGGCTAAAATTACATTGTTATATAATTCAATGATCTGAAAAGGCCAGTATACTTGTTATTGAAAGAGAGTCTGTGACAATTCTTAGAGTGTATTAAATTGCAGATGACCATGGATAAAAATGTATGATTTGAAGAACTTGTTAAAAAATTATATATAGATCATATGAGAGAATTATTCAAATGTAATGTGCATGGAAGGATAATGGATTATAGGGCATTTATATGGATTTAGAATTTAAATAGTAAATTATCTTTCTGGGTTTTTCTTCCCTACCTGTAAAATGAGAGGCTAGATTTTGTGAGGGTCCCTTCAACTTCCAAAATTGAAAGATTCTCAAAAAAAATGAACAAAAATAAAAGAAAAAATCCAAATTAATAAGAAAATGTAAATCACTTACATACAGTGCTTTAAACCTAATAATTTAATCAAGCACTCAACAAATATTTCTGGATTTATTATAAATTATTTAAAATGTCTTTGGTTATCCTGCCTAATAATTCATGTTTATAAAGCAATCATAGTGCCCCAGTCCACTACTAAAGAATAAAGTGTTATCCCCTTACTTAACACTTATTAAACAGACCTTAAGTTCTTAGACTCTCACAAGTTTGTCATTCCACTTCTTGCCCTGACTCTGTAATTAAGAGGATATTACCTAATGAACTTGTTCCAACCTGCATTTCTCTAGTGCTAAAAAGCCATTTCTACTCATTCCTTTATCTATTTTAGTGCTATGTTAAATTCATTCATTCATTCATTCATTCATGTTTTGCTAATCAAACAAATGAAGAGACAAAAATATTGAATGCCTAACAATTGCCATTGGTCTTATCTTGCTTTCCTCAGAAATAGACTGAGGCAGGGCTTCAGGTACATGTGTTTTACTGAGAAGATTCCTGAGGGAAAACATACAAAAGGGATTTAAAAACCAAGCCCATCAAAGATGGAGGTTCACCCAAAATCTGGGGTTCACCAGGTCCACTAAAGTGGGGGTAATAGGGGAGCTCTGGAACAGAAATTATACCACAGGGTTTTCCTGCCTTGAGACAAAGAGGTTAGCTTTGTGTATCCCTGTATCAGTTAAACACTGTTGATGTGCAAGGGGGAGCGCTGATGGAGGAGCATAACCTCTCAGATGAAAGATTAGCCCCTACCAGCTGAGGGGGATTCTCTGGCAAAGGTTATATATATAAGACAATAATTAAAGCCAACACTCACAGCAGCGATGGTATATTAGTCTAGCAGTGTAACTCTGGGTAGGGCTCCAGATGACATCTATTACAGTCTACCCTTTGCCCTTGCATTGCACAGATCCATCTGTTTTTCAATTTAAATTTACTCCATCCAGGCATTGCCCTTACAAATTCTATAGTCACAATTCCTGGAGATATGATTCATAAGATGAAGTTTAATGGGATGAGCTATCTCCATCACTCCTGTAGTTGGTCCTGAGCCATAACTAATAAATCTTCCCCTCCCACATGTTCTAGATTTTCTTTTCACTGCTATGAGGAGACTTGCCTCATTTGGTAATCTAGACGATCCTTGAGGAAGGTGAACCACTGGTTATTATGCCTTTTTCAGGTCTTACCTGCTGTACTTGTCTATTTGCTTTTATTTATTTTTTAAAATTTTTAAATTTTTTAAAATTTCTTCTCAGTGTACCAGAATTCATTATTTATGCACCACACCAGTGTTCCATGCAATACGTGCCCTCCATAATAACCACCACCAGGCTTGCCCAACCTCCCACACCCAGCCCCTTCAAAACCCTCAGAATGTTGTTCAGAGTCCATAATCTTTCATGGTTTGTCTCCCCCTCCAATTTGCCCCAACTCCCTTCTCCTCTCCATCTGCCCATGTCCTCTATATTATTTGTTATGCTCCACAAATAAGTGAAACCATATGATAATTGACTCTCTCGGCTTGACTTATTTCACTCAGCATAATCTCTTCAAGTCCCGTCCATGTTGCTACAAAAGTTGGGTATTCATCCTTTCTGATGGAGGCATAATACTCCATAGTGTATATGGACCACATCTTCCTTATCCATTCGTCCATTGAAGGACAATTGGTTCTTCCCACAGTTTGGCGACCATGGCCATTGCTGCTATGAACATTGGGGTACAGATGGCCCTTCTTTTCACTACATCTGTATCTTTGGGGTAAATACCCAGGAGTGAAATTGCAGGGTCATAGGGAAGTTCTATTTTTAATTTCTTGAGGAATCTCCACACTGTTTCCCAAAGTGGCTGCACCAACTTACATTCCCACCAACAGTGTAAGAGGGTTCCCCTTTCTCCACATCCTCTCCAACACACATTGTTTACTGTCTTGCTAATTTTGGCCATTCTAACTGGTGTAAGGTGATATCTCAATGTGGTTTTGATTTGAATCTCCTTGATGACTAGTGATGATGAAGATTTTTTCATGTGTCTGATAGCCATTTGTATGTCTTCATTGGAGAAGTGTCTGTTCATGTCATCTGCCCATTTTTTGACATGATTATCTGTTTTGTGTGTGTTGAGTTTGAGGGGTTCTTTATAGATCTTGGATATCAGCCCTTTATCTGTAGTGTCATTTTCAAATATCTTCTCCAATTCTGTGGGTTGCCTCTTTGTTTTGCTGATCTCTGCTGATATCAAAAAAGTTACTGCCTATGCTCTCCTCTATGATTCTGATGGATTCCTGCCTCACGTTGAGCTCTTTTATCCATTTTGAGTTTATCTTTGTGTATGGTGTAAGAGAATGGTCGAGATTCATTCTTCTACATATAGCTGTCCAATTTTCCCAGCACCATTTATTGAAGAGACTGTCTTTTTTCCACTGTATATTTTTTCCTGCTTTGTTGAAGATTATTTGACCATAAAGGGTCCATATCTGGGCTCTCTACTCTGTTCCAGTAGTCTGTGTGTCTATTTTTGTGCCAGTACCATGCTGTTTTGGTGATCACAGCTTTGTAGTAAAGCTTAAAATCAGGCAACTTGATGCCCCCAGTTTTTTCTTTTTCAACATTTCCTTAGAAATTTGGGATCTCTTCTGATGCCATACAAATTTTAGGATTGTTTGCTCCAGCTCTTTGAAAAATGCCAGTGGAATTTTGATCAGAATGGCATTGAAAGTATAGATTGCTCTAGGCAGTAAAGACATTTTAACGATGTTTATTCTTCCGGTCCATGAGCATGGGATGCTCTTCCATCTTTTTGTGTCTTCTTCAATTTCTTTCATGAGTGTTCTGTAGTTCCTGGAGTACAGATCCTTTACCTCTTAGGTTAGGTTTATTAGCAGGTATCTTATGGTTCTTGGTGCTATAGTAGATGGAATCAACTCTCTAATTCCCATTTCTATATATTTTTATTGTTAGTATATAAGAAAGCAACTGATTTCTGTACATTGACTTTGTATCCTGCCACATTACTGAATTGCTGTATGAGTTCTAGTAGTTTGGGGATGGAGTGTCATGTCATCTGTGAAGAGAAAGACTTTGACTTCTTCATTGCCAATTTGAATACCTTTTATTTTTCTTTGTTGTCCAATTGCTGTTGCTAGGACTTCTAATACTATGCTGAACAAGAGTGGTGAGAGTGGGCATCCTTTTCGTGTTCCTGATCTCCATGGGAAGGCTGTGAGCTTTTTCCCATTTAGGATGACATTCATTGTGGATTTTTCATAGATAGACTTTATGAAGTTGAGGAATGTTCCCTCTATCCCTATCCTTTGAAGTATTTTAATCAGGAATGGATGCTGGATTTTGTTAAATGCTTTTTCCGCATCAATTGAGAGGACCATGTGTTTCTTCTCTCTTCTCTTATTGATTTGTTGTATCACATTAATTGATTTGTGAATGTTGAACCATCCTTGCAACCCAGGGATGAATCCCACCTGGTCATGGTGGATAATCTTTTTAATGTACTGTTGGATCCTATTAACTAGGGTCTTCTTGAGAATCTTGGCATCTATATTCATCAGGGATATTGTTCCGAAATTTTCCTTTTTGGTGGGTTATTTGCCTGGTTTGGGGATCAGGGTAATAGGGTTTGGCTTCATAAAAATATTCTGGAAGTTTTCCTTCTGCTTCAATTTTTTGAAACAGCAACAGGAGAATAGGTGTTACTTCTTCTTTGAAAGTTTGGTAAAATTCCCCAGGGAATCTGTCAGGTCCTGGGCTCTTGTTTTTTGGGAGGTTTTTGATCACTGCTTCAATCTTGTTACTAGATACTGGTCTATTCAGGTTGTCTATTTCTTCCTGGTTCAATTTTGGAAGTTTATAGTTTTCCAGGAATGCATCCATTTCATCTAGGTTGCTTAACTTATTAGCATATAACTGGTTTTTTTTAAGATTTTTATTTATTTATTTGACAGATAGAGATGACAAGTAGGCAGAGAGGCAGGCAGAGAGAGAGGGAGAGGAGGAAGCAGGTTCCCTGCTGAGCAGAGAGCCTGATGCAGGGCTCAATCCCAGGACCCTGGGATCATGACCTGAGCCGAAGGCAGAGGCTTTAATCCACTGTGCCACCAAGGTAACCCAGCATATAAGTGTTGTTAATAATTTCTGATCATTGTTTCTATTTCCTTGGTGTTAGTTGTGATCTCTCCCTTTTCATTCATAATTTTATTAATTTGGGCCTTCTCTCTTTTCTTTTGGATTAATTTGTCCAATGGTTTATCGATTTTATTGCTTCTTTCAAAAAACCAGCTTTGAGTTTCAATGATGAGTTTTACTATATCTCTATTTCTATCTCATTGATCTCTACTCTAATCTTGATTATTTCCCTTCTTGTGTGTAGGGTTGGCTTAATTTGTTGTTGATTTTCCAGTTCTTTAAGGTAGAGACAGCTGTTGTATTCTGGATTTTTCAGTTTTTTTGAGGGAGGCTTAGATGACTATGTATTTCCCCCTAAGGACCACCTTTGCTGTATCCCATAGGTTTTGGACCGAAGTTTCTTTATTCTCATTGGTTTCCATGAATTATCTAAGTTCTTCTTTGATTTCCTGGTTGATCCAAGCATTTTTTAAGCAAGGTGACTTTTAGCTTCCAGGTGTTTGAATTCCTTCCAAACTTTTCCTTGTGGTTGAGCTCCAGTTTCAAAGCATTGTGATCTGAGAATATGCAGGTAATAATCTCAGTCTTTTGGTATTGGCTGAGCTCTGATTTGTGACCCAGTATGCAGTCTGTTCTGAATAAAGTCCCATGTGCACTTGAGAAGAATGAGTAGGGGCGCCTGGGTGGCTCAGTGGGTTAAAGCCTCTGCCTTCAGCTCGGGTCATGATCCCAGGGTTCTGGGATCGAGCCCCACGTCAGGCTCTCTGCTCCGCAGGGAACCTGCTTTCACCCCTCTCTCTCTCTGCCTGCCTCTCTGCCTACTTGTGATTTCTCTCTGTCAAATAAATAAAAAATCTAAAAAAAAAATAAGAGAAGAATGAGTATTCTGTTGTTTTAGGGTGGAATGTTCTGTATATATCTATGAGGTCCATCTTGTCCAATGTGTCATTCAATGCTTCTATTTCTTTATTGATTTTCTCCTTGGATGATCAGTCTATTACTCAGAGTCGTGTGTTAAGGTACCCTATTATTAATGTATTCATATCAATATGACTTTTGATCTTGATTAACAGTTTTCTTATGTATTTGGTTGCTCTCATACTAGTGGCATAAATATCTACAATTGTTAGATCTTCTTGATGGATAGTCCCTTTACGAATTATGTAGTGTCCTGGGGTGCCTGAGTGGCTCAGTGGATTAAAGCCTCTGCCTTCGGCTCAGGTCATGATCCTGGGGTCCTGGGATTGAGCCCCACATTGGGCTCTCTGCTCAATGGGGAGCCTTCTTCCCCCTCTCTGTCTGCCTCTCTGACTACTTGTGATCTCTCTCTCTCTCTCTCTGTCAAATAAATAAATAAATAAATCTTAAAAAAAAATTATGTAGTGTCCTGACAGGATCTGCTCTCTAGGCAGAAGTGGTCTGGTGAGATGCCCATCCCAGTGGGAGTCCCCACCCCTAACTACCCCGTCTGCACCATGGAGCCTGAGCCAGTGGCCCAGAAGCAGCCCTGCCCATGGAGGCGAAGCCTCCAGGCCTCCAGGCTCAACATGGGCGGCTCTGGGGGACCATCGGCCGACTCCCCCAGCCCTGAGCCGGATGGCCAATATTCCCTTTGGAGAGGTAGCCCCTTCACATTTTTAACACCTGGCTCCCATTGCAACTTCAATTTAAAAAGAAAGCGGAGAGCGAAAGATGATGATGTTATTAGCCTTAACAGCGTTGATTTAAAGAGAGAGAGAGAGTGTGAGTGGGAGGGACAGAAGAAGAGAGAAAGAGAGAATCCTCAAGCAGACTCCCCGATGAATGTGGAGCCCAGCGTGGGGCTCAATCCCAGGACGCTGAGAGTTACAAAACCTGGTCAGTAACAAATGGTGAATCAGACAAGATGCATGGCCCTAGAAGATGAGATCATCCACTAAGAGAACATGCAGGTATACTTCATTGCTGATTTCAAGTTTCAGATATTGTGTTTTATTGCTAATTCTTTCCTTAATTTTGCCACCTTTCTAATTTTGATTTATGCTCTTTTATAAGCTAGTCTTGTAATATTGTAGTTTTTTTGTTAGCATGTTTTTCTACCATGCTTTTATTTTTTTGTAGGGGTATTACCTTTTCCCTTATAACTTTTTCCTTTTGAAAATTTCATATGGTATTTAACTGTGATTCTTTTCTATTGGTCATTACCACATGAAAGGGCTTTAGAAAGGGGGAGTGAGTCAGGAGAGCTTTTCTAGCTTTATAACTCTAAACTTCCTCTTCTGTTGTCTTTAACAAATAATAAGGGTAGATACACTTTGAGTTCTCCAGGACCTCTTTTCCTCCTCAACTTTTTTTTTTAAAGATTTTATTTATTTATTTGACAGAGAGAGGTCACAAGTAGGCAGAGAGGCAGGAAGAGAGAGAGGAGGAAGCAGGCTCCCTGCTGAGCAGAGAGCCCGATGCGGGACTCGATCCCAGGACCCTGAGATCATGACCCTAGCTGAAGGCAGCGGCTCAACCCACTGAGCCACCCAGGCGCCCCTCCTCCTCAACTTTTATCAGAACTTTCTCTTTTCCTGGGTGTCTGTCACCTCTATTCCACTTGACTTGAATCTGTTCCTAGAACTTGCACCACAGGGTAGGGCTTTGTCCTGGAAGAGAGCTTTGAAAGTCCTAAACTCATGTGTTCCTGCCATGAACCCCTTACTGCTACGCTTTAGTAGATAAAACCCTTCCCAGTTTCAATAGCTATGGCCACAATGACCCGCCTTAACTCTGTAGCTGCAGCAAGTAGCTTCCAGATTCTTCTCTAGTCAGATGTGGCAGATATTTTATTTTTCTCTTTTCTCTTCTGATACTATATAAGTCTTAGAGTTGTTGATAGTTTATCCGCATTAACTTGTATTTTGGGATTCATGGGGATGTGTACCTTGTCACACAGTGCTGTAAATATTGACCTTGGGGTTTTGGTTTTACTGTCCTTGTTCTGTGTATTTTCATGGAAGAATTTGGAAAAATTGTAAAAGTATGTTGCTGCTATCACCTTAGTCTCAGAATTATGACTTCTGCATTTTGTTCCCAATGGTGAAAAGCAAATTTAGCTTTCTTCTGAACCCAATATAATTTTAGCAGATTTTATTAACATTGAATTTACTGGAATTATTTGAATTGCTATAATTTTTAGCATAGATTGTATATTATGCACTGATACTAATACTCATCAACTAGCCAAAGAAAAACTTTTTACTGTCCTTCAAAATTTGTCAAGTTCAGTGCAGTGGTTATACCTTTGCGTATACTGTTGCTATGTTCTTCAAACTGTGGAGTTATACTCAAGAAAAAAATCCTTATAAAAGTTTGGTGACAGGGAGCCTCGGTGGCTCAGTCATTAAGTGTCTGCCTTCAGCTCAGGTCATGATCCCAGGGTCCTGGGATCGAGGCCCACATTGGGTTCCCTGCTCAGTGGGAGGCCTGCTTCTCCCTCTCCCACTTCCCCTGCTTGTGTTCCCTCTCTCTGTGTGTCTCCCTCTGTAAAATAAATAAAATATTAAAAAAAGGAATTATGTAGTGTCCTTTTGTATCTCAGACTATAGTCTTTAGTTTAAAATCTAATTTATCAGATATGAGAATCACTTCCCCAGCTTTCTTTTGAGGCCCATTGGCATGAAGATGCTTCTCCATCCCTTCACTTTCAGTCTGGATGTATCCTTAGGTTCAAAATGGGTCTCTTGTAGCAACATATGGATGGGTCCTATCATTTTATCTAATCTGCAACCCTGTGTTTTTTTTTTTATTATTTCTTTTCAGTGTAACAGAATTCACTGGTTATGCACCACACCCAGTACTCTATGTAATATGTGCCCTCCATAATACCCACCACCTGGCTCCCCCAACCTCCCCCCCACCCGCCCCTTCAAAACCCTCAGGTTGTTTTTCAGAGTCCATAGTCTCTCATGGTTCATCTCCTCTTCCAATTTCCCTCAACTTCCTTCTCCTAACCCTGTGTTGTTTTTATGGGTGCGTTTAGGCCATTCACGTTGAGAGTGATTATTGAGGAGATACATTTTTATTGACATTGTGTTACCTGTGAAGTCTTTGTTTCTATAGTTCCCATATATTTCTGTTCAATGATATTCTTGGGTTTTTTCCTCTTTTATAGAACGCCCCCTTAATATTTCTTGCAGTGTCGACTTTGTGGTCACATACTCTTTTAAACCTTGCCAGTCTTGGAAGCTCTTTATCTCTCCATCCATTTTGAATGTCAGTCTTGCTGAATAAAGTATTCTTGGCTGCATGTTCTCATTTAGTGCCCTGAATACATCTTTCCAGCCCTTTCTGGCTTGCCAGGTTTCTGTGGACAGGTCTGACGTTATTCTGATGGCCTTTCCTCTGTATGTAAGGGATTTCTTTCCCCTAGCTGCTTTCAGGAGCTCCTGTCTAAAATTATGATTCATCATTTTCACAATCAGGTGTCTCAAGGTCTTTCTAGAGTCTGTGATCTTGGGGGAAGACCTTTCTTCCTCTAGTACATGAATGCTAGTTCCATTCGTCAGGCTGGGAAAATTTTCATGGAGAATTTGTTCAACTATATTTTCTAGTCTTCTTTCTTTGTCCTCTCCCTCAGGGATTGTAATAATTCTGACGTTGGAACATTTCATGGCATCATTTATTTCCCTAATTCTGTTTTCATGGCTTCTAAGCTGTTTGTTCCAGGATTCCTCCTGATTCTTTTTCTCTATCTGTTTGTCTCCAGATCACTAATTCTATCTTCTGCCTCTTTTAGAGAATTTACATTAGATTGGAACTCATTGCGAGCATTGTTAACATCATCCCTGGTGGCTTTTACTTCTGCCCTAATCAATTCCATTTTGTCATCAAAGGCTTTCTCTCTTAGCTATTGCCTGGGTAATTGTTAGCCTGAATTCCCTTTCTGACATACTGTCTATGTCCATATCCAGTAGCTCTGATGGAGAGGGCCCAGTCTCTGAATTTTTCTTCTGTTGGGCATTCCTCCTCCTACTCATTTTGGTGAGAGATGGCTGAACAGATGTGTAGCTGAATTTATCAACCGTGGTGCAGGCAAGGTGCACCCTGGAATGCTGTCCACTGGCGTCTTCTGTTCCCGCTGAGATCCAGAAGTGTATAATTCTAATCTCAGGCTGATTTCATGGGTGATCAGAGTTCTTTGGTAGGTAATCAGCTCACTTTAGGGGACAGGTAGAAACAGTGCCTCCTACTTCTACACCATCTTGTCTCCTCCGTCTATTTACTTTTAAAATTGGCCAGGGAAACATCAGGAGACTGCCAGAAAAGTCACCTGAGTACTACTCAATGTATTATTACTTGCACACACTGATGTAGCAGCAATCCTTTCCCTTCCTGATTATCATGGTGATTTCCCTTGCCAGTACTGTGACTACTGTCTTTTAGCAAAAGAGCCAGAAGTGTTTAGGCAGGAATGATAGCTATATGTTCAGTGAGTTTCTTATTTGTGCCATCTGCTAAAAATGCTTGAACCTCTGGGAACCAGGATTTTCAGACTGACTATGGCTATTCCTTTCCTGCCTGCAGATCCTCAACCATCACTACTATCTGAAAATTCAGATTATTTGATTTCCAGAAATGGCATTCTGTATTGGAATGGTATTCTGTAGAATATGGTATGCTTGGAAAAGCATACCTGGGGTAAGTAATACCTGATAAATTGGACTAATGCAGTGATTTACAGAATGCTTAAATGGTCCAAGTCCCTTTAATCTATATAGTGTTACTTAAGGAAGCCTAGTTTACCTAAAACCCAGGGCAAGGCTGATAATGTAAACTTATGCAAGTCTCAACTGTATATGAACTGCTTCTGATGTGCCTTTGTGATAGGGATGGAAAAGAACGTATTCACCAGAGTAGGGCCCCACAATACATACCAGAGACTGTGCTAATTTTCTTTAGCAAAGATGCCATGTTAGTAGAACAGATGCAATTGAGTTTCCTATTTGCTTTAATTTATAATTAGTCCAGTGTTTGTAGGGGTTATGTCTATTAATTAAGTTGTATTTGAGTATGCCACTAGTTTTAACTTTTTCCCCTATAACGAGGTATTTTTGAATAATCATACTGTCTGATATGGTTGATTATATTAGAGATTCTCACTTTACCATTCTCACTATAAAATGTCTTATCTCACATATCAAGGAACTGATATAAGATTTCTCCCAACTATCAAGTAAATTCATTTCAGTTATATATTTTAAAACTGGGAAAATAACTATCAAGGGGGTCCATGGACTCCTTTAATTATCTAGCTCCCATAATGCCCCATTCTAAATGGGCTGTAACATTTTAAAAAATAATGTCCATTTATTATTTTAAGCTTTTTCAAAAGTTACAGTATAGTTTCTCTCCGTTTGAATATTGGACTTAGTGAATTGCTTTGAACAAAAAGAATGTGGTGGAAGTGATGGTGTGTGACTTCTGAACCTAGGTCATAAAGACATTCATACCTTGCTCACTTGGATCACTCACTCTGGGTAAAGCCACCAAGTATGGCATAAGGACACTCAAGCAATCTTGGGATAGATCTATATGAGAAATATTTGAGGCCTTCCAGCAACACCCAGCAACAATGTGCCAGTCATATGAGTTACTCACATTAGAAGGGGATCCTTCAGATCCAGTTATGCCTTGAAATGACTGCATCCCTTGCTAATCTCTTAACTGAAACCTCAGGGGAAACCCTGAGCCAAACCACTCACCTAAGCTTTCTGTAAATTCTTAAGCCAGAGAAACCATGAAGTAATAAATGATTATTGTTTTAAGCCATTGAGTTCTTGGGTGATTTAGTAGGCTAAAAGACAGAGTTGTCTGATGGTGGCAATTTGGACCCCTGTGTATCATCCTATTTCCAACCATCCTTGAAAGATCTTGGTATCTTCCTTTCCCCACTGCTTGACCTTACTACATGGTCATAGGTAGCATTAGGGAAGGACTGGGGAAATTGCTAATAAATCCACTTAAGGTGATGCAAGTTCATTTTACATGGGGACACAGTCTCTCTATCAGCAGTAAGTACCAAATCTGAGAATTGGTTCAGTCCCAGAAACTACAAGGGACTATGACTTTTGGAAAGGGCAGTTTTCCTTAGCCTGCTGATAATCCATCTTGGATTTCTTTTGATTGTGGGTGTTTACTGATAATCTTGTTGGTTGCTATGTATCTTCACACTAGGAATGTCATAGTTTATTAAATATTTCCTTAGCTTTGTTGGCAGCGAGTTTGACTTTGTTATTCATTGCTATAATTGTGCCTAACTGTGACAGATAAGAACCTCAATCTGGCCTCTAATATCTTCAAATCCTACTTTCACCCTTGTTATCAGGGGCCTAGTTTTGTAACAGAACATTCTACTGTCATCCCTGCCTTACAGAGAATAGCCAATACTGAACTTCTCAGTAATGGCTTTGCCCCCATACTGGTACACTCCTTATCTCTTTGGTAAATGGATTATACACCAGGCTTTCCCCTAGAGTACAGTCACCTGGTGGTTTTTCCAGCATTAGGATATTCATCTAGCATGCCCTCTTCTCTGAAACTCTTGCTCTCTTGACCCACTGTCTATCACAGCATTTCAGGAATTTCTACTTTGTTTATTGTGTTCCTTCACTTTTTCCAAGATTCCAGAAGCCATCTGCAACATGCTAATACCTTGACTGGGAGTCCTTGCTAGGCAGTTAAAATTCTGTATCATGAGAGATAGTTTATATATCTACAAATTGTGCCTTAATCAATCTTATGCTCTGCCCTCTTGATCTGAAACCCTCAGCATGTAGTCCATAGACATTCTTCTTGCTCTTTCCAGTATATATCAGCCACCTCCTTCAACATATACTTACTTTTTTCTCTTTACAAATCAAGCACATTTCTAGGGGCACCTGGGTAGCTCAGTCGTTAAGGGTCTGCCTTCTACTCAGGTCCTGATCCTAGGGTCTTGGGTCCAGCCCTACAGTGGGCTCCCTAGTTGGCAGAAATCCTGCTTCTCCCTCTCCCACTCCCCCTGCTTGTATTTCCTCTCTCGCTGTCTCTCTCTCTCTGTCAAATAAACAAATAAAATCTTTTTAAAAAGCACATTTCTAGATAAGTTATATTGGAATTTGATTCTTATTATATCATGGTTTCCAGGAAAGGACATGGTTAGGGGGATGCCTAGGAAGGCAAGCATTTGAGGTGTTTGCATATTCTTAAATTAAGAAATGGGGTACACTCGTTTCTATTTGTAGGTTCACTTGGTACTCCCATCTTTCCTTTTAGGGACCTGACCTTGGTATAGCAAACCTGCTGATACTAAGAATTCAACCTTTGAAGCTCCATGACTCATACAATCAAATCCAGAGCCTGGTCCTCTGTTCTATCTGTTCTTTGTCTGCAATCAATTAAGCTATCCTTAAATAATGTCAAAGATATCCTCTGATTTTCATATTTTTCCTTGAATTGATGATTCATCTCTCTAAGCCTATTATTATCTCTTTTCCAGGGCATAGCAGCAGCTACTCAATGCTATATTATTTATAGAAATTTTTCCTCACATCTCTTAAGCGGCTGGGATATCAAGTAGAATACCAATACACCATTTATATCCATCATTGGTAAAGATTTTAACAATTGTACTTTTACAGCATGTCAGGGGATAACTACAATAATCATATTCTACCTACTAGTAGTGTTTGTATCCATTTGCCTGATGAATGGCAATTAACATATCCTTACAACCTCTGCTTGGAGTTTGCTTCCTAGGACCACATTGGTACTAATTGTCTTAGAGATAGTTCACCAGAGGCCAAATACAATGATAATTATGGGCACAATATTTGTTAGGGCATGCATTGGGGCAGATACCCCTGTTAGGAAGATGCTTCAATGAGGAAGTAGAGAGGGAAAGCCTGGGTAGAGGGACAAAGTGACCCACAGTGCCATTACAGCCAAAGTTTCAGGTGATATTATAAAGTGTTGTGGAGCTGGCTGAGCCGTTAGCACTGTCATAAATTGAGGGAGGGAAGCTAGGCCATTTTTATCACCATGTTAACCAGTCATTGGCCAAGTGATGTTTTCTGAGAAGTATGTAATCTTGGACAAGCATTTTCCTGCTGCTAAGTATAATTTTCTGTGACCTACACAGCTGTGTGAATTGGCAGTTCATGTTCCTGGCAGCTGGGGGAAGAATGCAATTCATAAGACAAGGCCTGGGTGAAGCTCCACACTATTTACAAGGTATAGTATAATTTCTATCACATATATTAATAATAATAATAATAATAGTAAAATAATTATTACTTTTGCTAACCATTTGTGATGGTTAATTTTATGTGTCGATCTGACTAGGCCAGGAAGTACCCAGATTAAACATTATTTCTAGTTGTGTATGTACAGGTGTTTCCAGATTAGCTATTCAACTGGTAGACTCAGTAGATTGCTCTCCCAAATGTGGGTGGCCACCATACAATCTTCTGAGGGTTTGAATAGAAAAAAGAAAAAAAAAGGCAGAGGAAGGAGGAATTCACCCCTTTTTCTTCCTGCTTGCCTACTTGAGCTGGGACATTGGTTATTCTCCTACCCTTGGACTAGAATTTACATTATTGGCTCATCTCATTTATAGACCTTCAGACTC
Source organism: Neogale vison (assembly GCF_020171115.1). NCBI lineage: Eukaryota > Metazoa > Chordata > Mammalia > Carnivora > Mustelidae > Neogale > Neogale vison. Next base: position 102,265,805 of record NC_058105.1, read on the forward strand.
ATGCTATAATAACACTACCAGGTTTCTTCAGTCTCCAACTTGTAGACAGCAGATTATGGGACTTCTCAGCCTACATAATGGTGTGATGGTGTGAGTTAGTTCTTTTTAACAAATTCCTCCCTGTGTGTGTGTGTGTGTTTGTGTGTGTGTGTGTGTGTAAAGCATTGTTTCTCTGAGTCTCTAACACGTTACTTGATAGTAACTTGCAAATATGATCCTTTATTCTTAAACAATTCACTGTACATTTTCTAAGTTTTAGGAGGTTCTATTGTATAACCAAACCACAATGACAATGTTAGAAAATTTCACTTTGATATAATACCAAATTTACAGTCCATATATGAACTATACAAATTGTCCCTATCACACAATTTATAGCCTTTGTTTTGCAATCCAGGATTGAATCCAGGATCATCTGTTGCATTCAATATCATGTTTCTGTTCATGTTAGTTTGCTAGTTATGTGTTTCTCAGCTTTCTTGAAATTTAAAACCAGAATTTGCTGGATTGAGGAATCATGATTCTCTTTACAATTTTGGTGTGGGATCTAAAATGGAAACATATCATGTGTTCTGGCACAAAACCTCTGATTTTGAAACCAAACAAATAATTCAAGATTTTTATAAGTCCCTGTGGTATTTTAAAACTTCATGCATGCTTTATGGTGATTAGTAAACAATTTAGGTGATAGATGTTGTGTGTGTGTGTGTATATGTGTGTGTGCATTTGTGCTTCTTGTGTATTAAGAGAAGATTTATTATTTCAACTAAATTACCTGTCTCACAGTATTTGTTTAATTTTTGAGATATAATTAACATATAATATTATGTGAGTTCAGGTATAAAATATAGTAATTTGGCATTTGTATCTGTTGTGAAATGGTCATCACAATAAGTCTAGTTACCATCTGCCACCTAACAAAGTTAATGCAATGTTATTGACTATATTTTCTATACTGTACATTACACCACCATGACATACTTATTTTGTAACTTGAAGGTTATACTTCTTAATCTCTTTAAACATCCCACAACCCCCACCAACTCCTTTCCCCTCTGGCAACCACCAATTTGTTCTCTGTATCCATGAGTCTGGATTTTTTTTTATTTGTTTTGTTTTTTTGGTTCCACATATGAGTGAAATTGAGCATTATTTATCTTTCTCTGTCTAAGTTATTTCACTTAACTTAATATCTTCAAGGTATTTCAACCTTGAAATGCTTCAGGGTATTTCAACATCTATGTTGTTGCAATGTGATGCACACTTAAGAAGATTCTGTATTCTCTTGCTTTTGGATGGAATGTTCTCTGTATATGTTAAGTCCACATGGTCTAACGTGTTGTTTAAAGCCAATGTTTCCTTGTTGGCTTGCTGTCTGAATAATCTATCCATTGATGTAAGTTGAATGTTCAAGTCTTCTAATATTACTGTATTGCTGTCATTTTCTCCCTTTAGGTCTGTTAATATTTGTTTTATATATTTGATGCTCTCATATTAGGTACATCTGTATTTATTTATTTTTTTTTAAAAGATTTTATTTATTTATTTGACAGAGAAAGCTCACAAGTAGACATAGAGGGAGGCAGAGCAAAAGCAGGCTCCCCATTGAGCAGAGAGCTTGATGTGGTGCTCGATCTCAGGACCCTGGGATCATGACCTGAGCCGAAGGCAGAGGCTTAACCCACTGAGCCACCCAGGTGCCCCAGTATATCTGTATTTATAAATGTCTTATCTTCTTGCTGTATTGACCCCATTTATCATTATGTAGTGCCACACTTTCTTTTATTACAGTCTTTGTTTTAAAGTCTACTTCTTTTGATATGAGTATACCTACCACAGCTTTCTTTTGGTTTGCATTTATGTGGAATATTGTTTTCCATCCCCCTTCACTTTCAGTCTATGTGCCCTTACATCTAAAGTGAGTCTCTTGTAGGAATATATGTGGGTCTTGTTTTTTATCCATTCACAGTATGTATTTTGTTTGGAGAGTTTAGTCCATTAAGTCTTTATTAATAGCTTTTTTGATTTCAACTTTGTTATATTTTGGTTCTTTTATTTCTCCAGAAAGGGGTTTTATACATCCAGAAAGGGGTTCCCTAGCATCTTCCATGCTTTTTTCGAGCCCAGCTGCCCCCTTGATAATCATCATTCTGAACTCTAGTTCTGACATATTACTAATGTCTGTATTGATTAGGTCCCTAGCTGTTGGTACTGCCTCTTGTTCATTTTTTTTTGTTGTTGTGAGTTTTTCTGCTTTGTGATTTTAACCATATAAGCATAGATGAATGAGAGAACAAAATAGTAAAAGCATGGCAACAATCCTAGAAAAATATACACTAACCAAATCAGAAGAGACCCAAAACCAGGGGGAAAAGAAAAGAGAGGAAAAATTATATATATATATATATATATATATATATATATATATATATATATATATATCATCCAGTCTTGGCTGGATGTTCTTGTTGATCTTCTGGGGGAGGAGCCTGTTGCAGTGGTTCTCAAATGTTTAGCCTGTGGCAGAATTGGACCACCCTTGCCAGAGGCCAGGCTAAGTAATCTGCTTGGTTTTGCTCTTGGTAGCTTTTGTTCCTTGAATGTTTTCCATACAGATTTGGAGGACAGGAATGAAAATGTGGCCTCCCAATCTCTGGCCCCACAGGAGCTGAGAGCTCAGGGCCCCACTCCTCAGTGAAGTATCAGAGAAAATCAATCAGTCCCTCCCTTCTCCCTGGTCTCTGGCTGTGCTCCATGCTCACCCAGCCTGTGACTGAGCATTTCTATCTCTCTCACACAGCCCTATTTGGAGCCTCCAAACCCAGCAGATTCCTGCAGCATACTCCCACACTGCTCCTCCCAGAGGAAGAAGTAGGGGTCTCCCTGGATCTGCCACTTGTGGGGTCCAACTCAAAGAGCAGTGGTATGACTGTGCCTTGGATCACAGTTTAAGGTAATCCTGAGCTGAGAATTCACTCTGCAGCCTGCTTCCCCTCTCTGATACATGGGAATTCTGCCACACTCAGACAGCCCCAGTCTTTTTGTAACCCTGCAGGTCCTGAGACCACACTATATCCACAAGGGCTCCACCCCCCGCTTAGCCTCTAGAGTGACGTCCCTCAGTGGAGCAGACTTATAAAAGTTTTGATTTTGTGCTCCACTGTTCTACTGCTTGCTGGGAGTGTGTCCCACCCCCTGCAGTCTCTGTTCCTGTGTATCACCTTGGATTCACTTCTCTGCACATCCTGCCTTTTGGGAAATGGTCAATTTTCTGTTCCTGGGATTGCTCTTCTCTTCTATCTCCTGTTGTGTTTATAGGTGTTCAGAATGGTTTGATAACTATCTAGCTGAATTCCTGGGACCTGATGATATTTAGGTCTCCTATTCCTCTGCCATCTTGCTCCTCCCTATACCACCTCTTCTTTATCCATTCATCTGTTGATGGACATCTGGGCTCTTTTGATAGTTTGGCTACTGTGGACATTGCTGCTATAAACATTGGGGTGCAGGTGGCCCATCTGATCACTATATTCGTATCCTTTGGGCAAATACCTAGTAGTGCCATTGCTGGGTTATAGGGCAATTCTATTTTTAACTTTTGAGGAACCTCCATTCTGTGTTCCAGAGTGGCTGTACCAGCTTGCATTCCCAAAAACAGTATAAGAGAGTACCCCTTTCTCTGCATCCTTGCCAACATTTGTTATTTACTGACATTAATTTTAGCCATTCTAACTGGTGTGAGGTGGTATCTCACTGTGGTTTTGATTTGTATTTCCCTGATGCCAAGTGATGTGTATCATTATTTCATGTGTCTGTTGGCCATTTGCATGTTTTCTTTGCAGAAATGTCTGTTAATGTCTTCTGCCCATTTTTAAACTGTATTATTTGTTTTTGGGGTGTTGAGTTTGATAAGTTCTTTTCAGATATTTGGATACTAGCCCTTTATCTGATAAGTAATTTGCAAATATCTTCTCCCATTCTGTAGGTTGTCTTTTGGTTTTGTCAGCTATTTCCTTTGCTGTACAAAAGATTTTTACCCTGATGAAGTCCCAGTAGTGCCTTTGTTTTCTCTTGCCTTTGGAGATGTGTCTAGTGGGAAATTCTTGCCCCTTCTCTTTCTTATCTCCTTCTGGTATTCCCACTATCCACTATTTTGCTCTTAAGACTGGATATTTTTAATTGAATTCTATTTTTTT